>NW_026510928.1:0-125326 GCF_027579735.1 Bombina bombina
AACGTTCCGACCTATTTTAGATCTCAAGTGTCTAAACAAGTTTCACAGAGTCTCATCCTTCAAGATGGACACTATTCGGACAATTATTCCATTGATCCAGGAGGGTCAATATAGGACTACCGTGGACTTAAAGGATGCATATCTTCATATTCCTATCCACAGAGATCATCACCAGTTCCTGAGGTTTGCCTTTCTGGACAAACATTTTCAGTTTGTGGCCCTTCTTTTTGGGCTGGCAACGGCACCTGTGATCTTCACAAAGGTTCTAGGATCACTGCTGGCGGTTCTCTGGCCGCTGGGCATTGCAGTGGCGCCTTATCTGGACGATATTCTGATCCAGGCGTCCTCTTATCAGCTGACGAAGTCTCATACAGACATTGCTCTGTCCTTTTTAAGGACTCACGGTAAATCTAGAATAGAGTTCACTAATTCCACAGACAAGGGTTCCTTTCCTAGGAACTCTAATAGACTATATTCATGGAAATCTTCCTGACGGATGTCAGAAAGTTAAAGATTCTGAATACATGCCGATCCCTTCAGTCTAATCCTCGGCCTTCCATGGCTCAGTGAATGGAGGTAATTGGATTAATGGTGGTGGCAATGAACATCATTCCGTTTGTTCGTTTTCATCTCAGGCCTCTACAACTGAGCATGCTCAGACAGTGGAATGGAGATTATGCAAATTTGTCTCCTCAGATAGATCTAGATCAGGAGACAAGAGACTATTCTTTGGTGGTTGTCGCAGGATCATCTGTCCCAAGGGACGTGCTACCGTAGACCCTCATGGGTGATAGTGACAACGGACGCCAGTCTACTAGGATTGAGTGCAGTCTGGAATTCCCTGAAGGCTCAGGGTGTGTGGACTCGGTCGGAGTCTCTACTTCCAATCAATATTCTGGAGTTGAGGGCAATATTCAATGCTCTTCAGGCTTGACCTCAGTTGGCTTCGGCCAAATTCATCCGATTTCAGTCTGACAACATCACGACTGTAGCTTACATCAATCATCAGGGAGGAACAGGGAGTTCCTTAGCGATGACAAAAGTATCCAAGATAATTCGCTGGGCGGAGGCTCACTCTTGTTATCTGTCAGCAATCTACATCCCAGGAGTGGACAACTGGGAAGAGGATTTTTTGAGCACAGACGTTTCATCCAGGGGAATGGGAACTCCATCCGGAGGTCTTTGCCGACCTGATTCTCAGATGGGGCAGGCCGGAGCTGGATCTCATGGCATCTCGTCAGAATACCAAGCTCCCGAGAAATACGGATCCAGGTCAAGGGATCCTCAGGCCAAACTGATAGATGCCCTGGCAATGCCTTGGTTGTTCAGCCTAGCTTATGTGTTTCCACCGTTTGCTCTCCTTCCTCGGGTGATTGCTCGGATCAAACAGAAGGCTTCAGTGATTCTCATTGCTCCTGCGTGGCCTCGCAGGACTTGGTATGCCGATCGGGGGACATGTCCTCTCTGCCACCGTGGACGCTTCCATTGAGTTAGGACCTTCTCATTCAGGAACCCTTCCATCATTTGAATCTAATATCTCTACGGCTGACTGCTTGGAGATTGAACGATTGATTTTATCTAAGTGTGGGTTCTCTGATTCGGTCATTGATACTTTGATTCAGGCACGTAAGCTTACCAGAAAGATTTACCATAAGATATGGCGTAAATATATTTATTGGTGCGAATCCAAGGGCTACTCATGGAGTAGGGTTTCGGATTCCCAGGATTTTAGCTTTTCTCCAAGACGGATTGGAGAAAGGGTTGTCAGCAAGTTCCTTAAAGGGACAGATTTCTGTTTTGTCTATTTTGCTACACAAGCGTCTGGCAGAGGTTCCTGACGTTCAATCTTTTTGTCAGGATCTGAAAGAATCAAGACTGTGTTAAGAACTAAATTCAAACTACAAGGTGGAGTGATTGGTCTAAAGGTTCATCAAGGGGTTCCGTTTGAACCTATGCATTCCATTATTAAACTTGTTATCTTGGAAAGTTTTATTTGTGGTTGCTATTTCTTCTGCTCGCAGAGTTTCTGAGCTTTCAGCTTTACAATGTGATTCTCGTTATATTATTTTCCATTCTGATAAGGTGGTGTTACGTACCAAACCTGGTTTCCTTCCTAAGGTTGTTTCCAATAAGAATATTAATCAGGAAATTGTTGTTCCTTCTAAGAAGGAGCATCTGTTACATAACTTGGACGTGGCCCGTGCCCTGAAGTTTTACTTGCAGGCAACTGAAGAATTTCGTCAATCTTCATTATTTGTTGTTTTTTCTGGAAGACGTAGGGGCTAGAAAGTTACGGCTACCTCTCTTTTTGGCTGAAGAGTATCATCAGCTTTGCATATGAGACTGCTGGACAGCAGCCTCCTGAAAGAATTACGGCTCATTCTACTAGGGCTGTGGCTTCCTCATGGGCATTTAAAAACATAATTTATGCTTACCTGATAAATTCCTTTCTTCTGTAGTGTGATCAGTCCACGGGTCATCATTACTTCTGGGATATTACTCCTCCCCAACAGGAAGTGCAAGAGGATTCACCCAGCAGAGCTGCATATAGCTCCTCCCCTCTACGTCACTCCCAGTCATTCGACCAAGGACCAACGAGAAAGGAAAAGCCAAGGGTGAAGTGGTGACTGGAGTATAAATTAAAAAATATTTACCTGCCTTAAAAACAGGGCGGGCCGTGGACTGATCACACTACAGAAGAAAGGAATTTATCAGGTAAGCATAAATTATGTTTTCTTCTGTTAAGTGTGATCAGTCCACGGGTCATCATTACTTCTGGGATACCAATACCAAAGCAAAGGTACACGGATGACGGGAGGGATAGGCAGGCTCTTTATACAGAAGGAACCACTGCCTGAAGAACCTTTCTCCCAAAAATAGCCTCCGATGAAGCAAAAGTGTCAAATTTGGAAAATCTGGAAAAAGTATGAAGCGAAGACCAAGTTGCAGCCTTGCAAATCTGCTCAACAGAGGCCTCATTCTTGAAGGCCCAAGTGGAAGCCACAGCTCTAGTAGAATGAGCTGTAATTCTTTCAGGAGGCTGCTGTCCAGCAGTCTCATAAGCTAAACGAATTATGCTACGAAGCCAAAAAGAAAGAGAGGTAGCAGAAGCTTTTTGACCTCTCCTCTGCCCAGAGTAAACGACAAACAGAGAAGACGTTTGTCGAAATTCCTTAGTTGCCTGTAAGTAAAATTTTAGAGCACGGACTACATCCAGGTTGTGCAGTAGACGTTCCTTCTTCGAAGAAGGATTTGGGCACAAAGAAGGAACAACAATCTCTTGATTGATATTCCTGTTAGTAACTACCTTAGGTAAGAACCCAGGTTTAGTACGCAGAACTACCTTATCCGAATGAAAAATCAAATAAGGAGAATCACAATGTAAGGCTGATAATTCAGAGACTCTTCGAGCCGAGGAAATAGCCATTAAAAATAGAACTTTCCAAGATAACAACTTTATATCAATGGAATGAAGGGGTTCAAACGGAACGCCCTGTAAAACATTAAGAACCAGGTTTAAACTCCATGGTGGAGCAACAGTTTTAAACACAGGCTTAATCCTGGCCAAAGCCTGACAAAAAGCCTGGACGTCAGGAACTTCTGACAGACGTTTGTGTAACAGAATGGACAGAGCTGAGATCTGTCCCTTTAATGAACTAGCAGATAAACCCTTTTCTAAACCTTCTTGTAGAAAAGACAATATCCTAGGAATCCTAACCTTACTCCAAGAGTAACCTTTGGATTCACACCAATATAGGTATTTACGCCATATCTTATGGTAAATCTTTCTGGTAACAGGTTTCCTAGCCTGTATTAAGGTATCAATAACTGACTCAGAAAACCCACGTCTTGATAAAATCAAGCGTTCAATTTCCAAGCAGTCAGCTTCAGAGAAGTTAGATTTTGATGTTTGAAGGGACCCTGTATCAGAAGGTCCTGTTTCAGAGGTAGAGACCAAGGTGGACAGGATGACATGTCCACCAGGTCTGCATACCAAGTCCTGCGTGGCCACGCAGGTGCTATTAGAATCACTGATGCTCTCTCTTGTTTGATTCTGGCAATCAATCGAGGAAGCATCGGGAAGGGTGGAAACACGTAAGCCATCCTGAAGTCCCAAGGTGCTGTCAGGGCATCTATCAGGACTGCTCCTGGATCCCTGGATCTGGACCCGTAACGAGGAAGCTTGGCGTTCTGTCGAGACGCCATGAGATCTATCTCTGGTTTGCCCCAACGTCGAAGTATTTGGGCAAAGACCTCCGGATGGAGTTCCCACTCCCCCGGATGAAAAGTCTGACGACTTAAGAAATCCGCCTCCCAGTTCTCCACTCCCGGGATATGGATTGCTGACAGGTGGCAAGAGTGAGACTCTGCCCAGCGAATTATCTTTGATACTTCCATCATAGCTAGGGAGCTTCTTGTCCCTCCCTGATGGTTGATGTAAGCTACAGTCGTGATGTTGTCCGACTGAAACCTGATGAACCCCCGAGTTGTCAACTGGGGCCAAGCCAGGAGGGCATTGAGAACTGCTCTCAATTCCAGAATGTTTATTGGCAGGAGACTCTCCTCCTGACTCCATTGTCCCTGAGCCTTCAGAGAATTCCAGACGGCACCCCAACCTAGAAGGCTGGCGTCTGTTGTTACAATTGTCCAGTCTGGTCTGCTGAATGGCATCCCCCTGGACAGATGTGGCCGCGAAAGCCACCATAGAAGAGAATTTCTGGTCTCTTGATCCAGATTCAGAGAAGGGGATAAGTCTGAGTAATCCCCATTCCACTGACTTAGCATGCACAGTTGCAGTGGTCTGAGGTGTAAGCGTGCAAAGGGTACTATGTCCATTGCCGCTACCATTAAGCCGATTACCTCCATGCATTGAGCCACTGACGGGTGTTGAATGGAATGAAGGGTGCGGCAAGCACTTTGAAGTCTTGTTAGCCTGTCCTCTGTCAGGTAAATCTTCATTTCTACAGAATCTATAAGAGTCCCCAGGAAGGGAACTCTTGTGAGTGGAACGAGTGAACTTTTCTTTTCGTTCACCTTCCATCCATGTGACCTTAGAAATGCCAGTACTAACTCTGTATGAGACTTGGCAGTTTGAAAGCTTGAAGCTTGTATCAATGTCGTCTAGGTATGGAGCTACCGAGATTCCCCGCGGTCTTAGTACCGCCAGAAGAGCACCCAGAACCTTTGTGAAGATTCTTGGAGCTGTAGCCAATCCGAATGGAAGAGCCACAAACTGGTAATGCCTGTCTAGGAAGGCAAACCTTAGGTACCGGTAATGATCTTTGTGAATCGGTATGTGAAGGTAAGCATCTTTTAAATCTACAGTGGTCATGTACTGACCCTCTTGGATCATAGGTAAAATTGTCCGAATAGTCTCCATCTTGAACGATGGAACTCTTAGGAATTTGTTTAGGATCTTTAAGTCCAGGATTGGTCTGAAAGTTCCCTCTTTTTTGGGAACCACAAACAGATTTGAGTAAAACCCCTGTCCCTGTTCCGATCGTGGAACTGGATGGATTACTCCCATTAACAAGAGCTCTTGTACGCAGCGTAGAAACGCCTCTTTCTTTGTCTGGATTGTTGACAACCTTGACAGATGAAATCTCTCTCTTGGAGGAGAGTATTTGAAGTCCAGAAGGTATCCCTGAGATATTATCTCTAGCGCCCAGGGATCCTGGACATCTCTTGCCCAAGCCTGGGCGAAGAGAGAAAGTCTGCCCCCCACTAGATCCGATCCCGGATCGGGGGCCCTCAATTCATGCTGTTTTAGGGGCAGCAGCAGGTTTCCTGGTCTGCTTGCCCTTGTTCCAGGACTGGTTAGGTTTCCAGCCTTGTCTGTAGCGAGCAACAGCTCCTTCCTTTTTGGTGCAGAGGAAGTTGATGCTGCTCCTGCTTTGAAATTACGAAAGGAACGAAAATTAGACTGTCTAGCCTTAGCTTTGGCTTTGTCCTGAGGCAGGGCATGGCCTTTACCTCCTGTAATGTCAGCGATAATCTCTTTCAACCCGGGCCCGAATAAGGTCTGCCCTTTGAAAGGTATATTAAGCAATTTAGACTTAGAAGTAACATCAGCTGACCAGGATTTTAGCCACAGCGCCCTGCGTGCCTGAATGGCGAATCCTGAATTCTTCGCCGTAAGTTTAGTAAGATGTACTACGGCCTCCGAAATGAATGAATTAGCTAGTTTAAGGACTCTAAGCCTGTCCGTAATGTCGTCCAGAGTAGCTGAACTAATGTTCTCTTCCAGAGACTCAATCCAGAATGCCGCTGCAGCCGTGATCGGCGCAATGCATGCAAGGGGTTGCAATATAAAACCTTGTTGAACAAACATTTTCTTAAGGTAACCCTCTAATTTTTTATCCATTGGATCTGAAAAAGCACAGCTATCCTCCACCGGGATAGTGGTACGCTTAGCTAAAGTAGAAACTGCTCCCTCCACCTTAGGGACCGTTTGCCATAAGTCCCGTGTGGTGGCGTCTATTGGAAACATTTTTCTAAATATCGGAGGGGGTGAGAACGGCACACCGGGTCTATCCCACTCCTTAGTAACAATTTCAGTAAGTCTCTTAGGTATAGGAAAAACCTCAGTACTCGCCGGTACCGCAAAATATTTATCCAACCTACACATTTTCTCTGGTATTGCAACTGTGTTACAATCATTCAGAGCCGCTAACACCTCCCCTAGTAATACACTGAGGTTTTCCAGTTTAAATTTAAAATTTGAAATATCTGAATCCAGTCTGTTTGGATCAGAACCGTCACCCACAGAATGAAGTTCTCCGTCCTCATGTTCTGCCACCTGTGACGCAGTGTCTGACATGGCCCTAATATTATCAGCGCACTCTGTTCTCACCCCAGAGTGATCACGCTTACCTCTTAGTTCTGGTAATTTAGCCAAAACTTCAGTCATAACAGTAGCCATATCCTGTAATGTGATTTGTAATGTCCGCCCAGATGTACTCGGCGCTACATTATCACGCACCTCCCGAGCGGGAGATGCAGGTACTGACACGTGAGGCGAGTTAGACGGCATAACTCTCCCCTCGTTGTTTGGTGAAATTTGTTCAATTTGTACAGATTGACTTTTATTTAAAGTAGCATCAATACAGTTAGTACATAAATTTCTATTGGGCTCCACTTTGGCATTGCAACAAATGACACAGGTATCTTCCTCTGAATCAGACATGTTTAACACACTAGCAAATAAACTTGCAACTTGGAATACAATTCAATTAGAATAATATTAAAAACGTACTGTGCCTTTAAGAAGCACAGAAGATCTATGACAGTTGAAAATTAATAAATTGAAACAGTTATAGCCTCAATCCTTATAAACAACACAACTTTAGCAAAGGTTTAATCCCATTAGCAAAGATAACAAATTCTGAAAGCAGGAAACAAATTACAGAATAAACGTTTTTTGTCTCAGTCAACTATAATTCTCACAGCTCTGCTGAGAGAAATTACCTCCCTCAAAATAAGTTTTGAAGACCCCTGAGCTCTGTAGAGATGAACCGGATCATGCAGGAAATACAATGAGCTGCTGACTGAAATATCTGATGCGTAGCAAAAGCGCCAAAAAACGGCCCCTCCCCCTCACACACAGCAGTGAGAGAGAACAGAAACTGTCAGAAAAAAGATTAAGCAACTGCCAAGTGGAAAAATAGTGCCCAAAACATTTATTCACTCAGTACCTCAGCAAATGAAAACGATTTTACATTCCAGCAAAAACGTTAAACATAATTTCTAGTTATTAAACAGCTTTATGTACTTCTTACAGTGTAATTCTAGTGAAGTACCATTCCCCAGAATACTGAAGTGTAAAGTATACATACATGACATTATATCGGTATGGCAGGATTTTCTCATCAATTCCATTGTCAGAAAATAAAAGCTGCTACATACCTCTATGCAGATTCATCTGCCCGCTGTCCCCTGATCTGAAGTTTACCTCTCCTCAGATGGCCGAGAAACAGCAATATGATCTTAACTACTCCGGCTAAAATCATAGCAAAAACTCTGGTAGATTCTTCTTCAAACTCTGCCAGAGAGGTAATAACACACTCCGGTGCTATTTTAAAATAACAAACTTTTGATTGAAGATATAAAACTAAGTATAATCACCATAGTCCTCTCACACATCCTATCTAGTCGTTGGGTGCAAGAGAATGACTGGGAGTGACGTAGAGGGGAGGAGCTATATGCAGCTCTGCTGGGTGAATCCTCTTGCACTTCCTGTTGGGGAGGAGTAATATCCCAGAAGTAATGATGACCCGTGGACTGATCACACTTAACAGAAGAAAACAATGCTTCTGTTGAACAGATTTGCAAGGCTGCAACTTGGTCGTCTCTTCACACTTTTTCCAAATTTGATACTTTTGCCTCGTCCGAGGCTGTTTTTGGGAGAAAGGTTATTCAAGCAGTGGTGCCTTCCGTTTAGGTTCCTGTCTTGTCCCTCCCTTTCATCCGTGTCCTATAGCATTGGTATTGTATCCCACAAGTAAGGATGAAATCCGTGGACTCGTCATATCTTGTAAAAGAAAAGGAAATTTATGTTTACCTGATAAATTTATTTATTTTACGATATGACGAGTCCACGGCCCACCCTGTCATTTTTTTTAGACAGGTCTGTATTTTTATTAAATTTCAGTCACCTCTGCACCTTGGCTTTTCCTTTCTCTTCCTAACTTCGGTCGAATGACTGGAGTGGGAGGGAAGGGAGGAGCTACATATACAGCTCTGCTGTGATGCTCTTTGCCTCCTGCTGACCAGGAGGTGATATCCCATAAGGATGAAATCCGTGGACTCGTCATATTGTAAAAGAAATAAATTTATCAGACAAGCATAAATTTCCTTTTTTCATCTACAGGATAGGACAAATAAGCGAGAGGACGTCAAATTTCGATGTTCGAGATTTCTATGGAAATCCTTTCCCTCCTTCTCCCAAGCAGGAGCAGTCTAAGCCTTCTGGGACTCCCAGTCAGTCTTAGAATAGGGGAAAACAGTCCAAGAGGCCTCCTGTTTAATCAGACATGAGGGAGCATGCACCTGATCTGTAAGGGGGCATGTTTTCCTTTGATCAGACTTGGGTTTCTGATTTCATGACCACTTGGGGACATTGTGTCCCTGGGAAGAGTTCAAGACTTCCTTCCAGAGGCAGGTTTCTGCTTTCAAGATTATCGGCAGACCAGACAAGAGGCATTCTTACACTGTGTAGGAGACCTCTCCGACCTGGGAGTGATAGTTCCTCTTCCGATTTAGGAACAGGGTCTGGGATTTTATTATCTGTTCGTGGTTCCCAAAAAAAAAAAAAAAAAAGGAGGGAACCTTCAGGTCTATTTTAGATCTCAAGAGTAAACAAACTCCTCAGAGTACCGTCCTTCAAGATGGAAACTATTCGTTCCATTCTCACATTGGTCCAAGAGGGTCAGTTTTGACAACGGTGTACTTGCATGTTCCCATTCACAGGGATCATTACAAATTTCTAAGGTTTGCCTTTCTAGACAAACACTTCCAATTTATGGCTCTTCTCTTCGGTCTTGCCACAGCTTCCAGAATATACTTAATGGTTCTGGGATCACTGCTGGCAGTGCTTCGGTTACGGGGCATTGCAGTGGCGCTCTATCGGGACAACCTAGTCCAGGCATCATCTTTACAACAAGATCCCACAAGGAAATGTTATCCTTCCTACGATCTCATGGATGGAAGGTAAATCCGGAAAAGAGTTCCTTAGTCCCAGACCAGGGTAACTTTCTTGGGAAAAATCATAGATTCCCTATCGAGGAAGATTGTTCTGACAGGTGTCAGGAATCAAGGATTTTTGATAATTCTGTGGCTTTTCAGTCCACTCCTTGGCCATCAGTGGCTCAGTGTATGGAGATCTTCGGGCTAACGGTAGCGGAAATGGACATCATTCGTTTTGTTCTGTTCCATTTCAGAGATCTGCAGTGAAACATTCTCAGGCTATGGAACGGAGATTATGTGGAATTGTCTCCTCGTATACTTCTGGAGGAGACAAGGGATTTCCTTCATTGGGGGTTATCTCAGGATCATCTCTCCCAGGGTACCTGTTTTCACAGACAAACTTGGGTGATTATGCCAACTGACGCGAGCCTTCTAGGATGGGGAGCAGTCAGGGGTTCCTTTGAGTTTGGACTCAGTCTGTTCTACTATAAATATTCTGGAACTAAGAGCGATCTTTAATGCACTGGCCCCAGCTTCGGTCCAGTTTATTAGGTTCTTGTCGGACAACATAACCTCAGGGCCTTACATTATTCATCAGGGAGGAACCAGGAGTTCCTTAGCGATGAGAGGTAACCAAAATAATTCAGTGGGCGGAAACCCACTCTTGCTGTCTGTCGGCAATCTACATCCCAGTTGTGATTAACTGGGAGGCGGACTTCCTGAGCAGGCAGACCTTTCATCCGGGGGGATTCATCCAGAAGTGCTCTACAGTCTGATTCTCAAATGGGGTTAGCCGGAATTGGATCTCATGGCATCTCTGCAGTGTACCAAGCTTGTGAGGTACGGGTCAAAGTCCAGGGACCCTCAGACAGTTCTGATAGATGCCCTGGCGGTACCTTGGACCTTCAGTCTAGCATACCTATTTTTTTTATTTTTGCGCTTCTTTCCCGGGTTATTGCTCGAATCAAGCAGGAAAGGGCCTCGGTGATCCTCATTGCACTGGCTTGGTCTTGCAGGATTGGTATGCAGGTCTGGAAGACAGGTCATCTGCTACCTTGGAGACTTCCGTTGAGGAAGGACCTAATTCAAGGGCCCTTCCTTCACTCTAATCTAGTTTCGCTGAAGCGAACTACTTGGAGAATCATTGCTTATTTTTATCTAAGCAGGGTTTTTCTGAATCATTCAGAGTCCATAGTTCAGGCTCGTAAGCCTGTATCCAGGAAGATAGGGCGTACATGTCTATTGGTGTGAATCTGTCATGTATATCCCTTTAAATCCTGTATCTGAACCCTATAAAAGTCTCCTCCCCCAACCTCTCTTTGCTTAGTATTGTCTTCTGTTACCTGGATCACATTAACTACTGTCTAAGTAGTTCAGCTAAGCCTCCACTTAATTTACCATCTCTCCTTTGTCAGCTGTAACCTGGAAAACAACTACTGCTGCAGCATTAAGCTCTCTCTGCCCTGGCAGTCTGAAGTAAGAGCTTCTGTTAAGGTAATCTTTACCTCTCCTTTCACAGGCAAATTCCTGGATACCCTGCTGGAATTGTAAGTCTTACCTTCCTTACTGGCACCTCCTCCTGCTCTCCAGCACTTCCTGACTCAGTCTGCAAGCTGTTACACAGAAACGGATTTCACAGCACCTCTCTCTGTCTCGCATCACACTGTAGCTGCCAAACGAACTGCAACTCCTGGGGTGAGATTACTTTAAACTTGTTTTCTAAAACTCTGCACATTTGCCTTGCAAGACTTGATTTATATATTGCCTGCATTCTCTAGACATTCCTGTAATTAATCCTGAACTTGCTGCATCTGTTTATAAAGAGACTGCACCATTGTTTCTGATATCCATATTAACTGGAATACAAATAATCTGCAATATTGAGTGTGATTGATTCATTTTATCCTGTCTGTTGATAACTTTGCTACACTGGGAGTGTTTGTTATTCCTTGCTATTTGGAGTGGTTACAGCTCAAAGCACCAATATTTAAAGAGACAGTTTGCAATCTCTGCAACACATTGCTGCTATTCCCTTTTGGCCCTCAGTCTATGAGCAGAACAGGGATTATTTTATTAATTCCGCTATTTTGTGAGACTGAGTGGAACTTGAACCTAATTCCTAATTCTTAATAGAGTCCAGGTATTACAGAATCCAAAGACTACTAATGGAGTAGAGTTAGAATTCCTAGAATTTTGTCCTTTTTTCATGAGGTACAGACGTCTGGCAGATGTGCAATCTTTTTGTCAGGCCTGTGTTCTATTCAGTTACTCCTCCATTGGAGTCAATTTGGTTCTCAAAGTTCTTCAAGGGGCTCTGTTTGAGCCTATGCATTCCTTAGATATTAAGTTATCATGGAAAGTTTTATTTCTTGTTGCTATTTCCTATACACGCAGTGTCAGAGTTCTCGGCTTTGCAGTGCAAGTTCCTTTACCTTATTTGGCATTCAGAGAAGGTAGTTTTGCGTACTAAATTAGGATTTCTTCCTAAGGATGTTTCAGATCGTAACATTAATCAGAAGATTGCTGTTCCTTCCTTGCTTCTTAATTCTTCCTCTCAGAAGGAACGGCTTCTGCACAATTTGGATGTGGTTAGTGCCTTAAAGTTTTCCTACAGGCGACTAAGGATTTTCGTCCGTCTTCTACTTTATCTGTGGTTTCCTCAGGAAAACGTAAGGTCAGAAGGCTACGGCTACGTCTTTTTGGCTGAAGAGTATCATATATTTTGTATATGTGACTGCTGGACAGGGAGAATTATGGTTCATTCCATGAGGGCTGTTGCCTCCTCATGGGCATTCAAGAAAGCAGCTTCTGTGGTACAGATTTGCCAGGCAGTAACTTTAGCCTCGGCTGAGGCCGCTTTTGGGAGAAAGGTTCTTCAAGCAGTGGTGCCTTCCGTTTAGGTTCCCTATCGTGTCCCTCCCATATCATCTGTGTACTCTAGCTTGGGTATTGATTCCCAATAGTAACTAAGATGATCCGTGGACTCGTGTCTTTAAAAAGAAAATTTATACTTACCTGATAAATGTATTTCTGACACAATCCCACGGCCTGCCCTGTATAGACAGGCTATTTGTATGTTAAAAACTTCCGATACCTTCTGCACCTTGTTTATTCCTCTCTCTCCTTAACTTTGGTCAAATGAATGGAGTGGGAGGGGAGGAGCTATTTAACAGCTTTGCTGTGGTGCTCTTTGCCGCTCCCTGCAGGGCAGGAATGATATTCCCAATAGTAATTGAGATGATCCGTGGACTCATCGTATCAAAAAAACATAATTTATGCTTACCTGATAAATTTATTTCTCTTGTAGTGTATCCAGTCCACGGATCATCCATTACTTGTGGGATATTCTCCTTCCCAACAGGAAGTTGCAAGAGGATCACCCACAGCAGAGCTGCTATATAGCTCCTCCCCTCACTGCCATATCCAGTCATTCGACCGAAACAAGCCGAGAAAGGAGAAACCATAGGGTGCAGTGGTGACTGTAGTTTAATTAAAATTTAGACCTGCCTTAAAAGGACAGGGCGGGCCGTGGACTGGATACACTACAAGAGAAATAAATTTATCAGGTAAGCATAAAACATAATTTATGCTTACCTGATAAATTCCTTTCTCCTGTAGTGTAGTCAGTCCACGGGTCATCATTACTTATGGGATATTAACTCCTCCCCAACAGGAAGTGCAAGAGGATCACCCAAGCAGAGCTGCTATATAGCTCCTCCCCTCTACGTCACACCCAGTCATTCGACCAGGAACCAAACGAGAAAGGAGAAACTATAGGGTGCAGTGGTGACTGGAGTATAATTAAAAAATTTAGACCTGCCTTAAAAAACAGGGCGGGCCGTGGACTGACTACACTACAGGAGAAAGGAATTTATCAGGTAAGCATAAATTATGTTTTCTCCTGTTAAGTGTAGTCAGTCCACGGGTCATCATTACTTATGGGATACCAATACCAAAGCTAAGTACACGGATGACGGGAGGGACAGGCAGGATCTCTATACGGAAGGAACCACTGCCTGAAGAACCTTTCTCCCAAAAACAGCCTCCGAAGAAGCAAAAGTGTCAAATTTGTAAAATTTGGAAAAAGTATGAAGAGAAGACCAAGTTGCAGCCTTGCAAATCTGTTCAACAGAGGCCTCGTTCTTAAAGGCCCAAGTGGAAGCCACAGCTCTAGTAGAATGAGCTGTAATCCTTTCAGGAGGTTGCTGTCCAGCAGTCTCATAGGCTAAACGTATTATGCTACGAAGCCAAAAGGATAGAGAGGTAGCAGATGCTTTTTGACCTCTCCTCTGTCCAGAATAAACGACAAACAGGGAAGAAGTTTGTCGAAAATCTTTAGTTGCCTGTAAATAAAATTTCAGGGCACGGACTACATCTAGATTGTGCAGAAGTCGTTCCTTCTTTGAGGAAGGGTTAGGACACAATGATGGAACAACAATCTCTTGATTGATATTCTTGTTAGTGACTACCTTAGGTAAGAACCCAGGTTTAGTACGCAGAACTACCTTATCTGAATGAAAAATCAGATACGGAGAATCACAATGTAAGGCTGATAATTCAGAGACTCTACGAGCCGAGGAAATAGCCATTAAAAACAGAACTTTCCAAGATAACAGCTTGATATCAATGGAGTGAAGGGGTTCAAACGGAACACCCTGTAAAACGTTAAGAACTAAGTTTAAGCTCCACGGCGGAGCAACAGATTTAAACACAGGCTTAATCCTGGCCAAAGCCTGACAAAAAGCCTGAACGTCTGGAACTTCTGACAGTCGCTTGTGTAAAAGGATGGACAGAGCTGAGATCTGTCCCTTTAACGAACTAGCAGATAAACCCTTTTCTAAACCTTCTTGTAGAAAAGACAATATCCTAGGAATCCTAACCTTACTCCATGAGTAACCCTTGGATTCGCACCAGTGTAAATATTTACGCCATATCTTATGGTAAATTTTCCTGGTAACAGGTTTCCTAGCCTGTATTAAGGTATCAATTACTGGCTCTGAAAATCCACGCTTTGATAAAATTAAGCGTTCAATTTCCATGCAGTCAGCTTCAGAGAAATTAGGTTTTGATGTTTGAAAGGACCCTGAATTAGAAGGTCCTGTCTCAGAGGCAGAGACCAAGGTGGACAGGATGACATGTCCACTAGATCTGCATACCAGGTCCTGCGTGGCCACGCAGGCGCTATTAGAATCACTGATGCTTTCTCCTGTTTGATCCTTGCAATCAAACGAGGAAGCATCAGGAATGGTGGAAACACATAAGCCATCCTGAAGGTCCAAGGTGCTGTCAAGGCATCTATCAGGACCGCTCCCGGGTCCCTGGACCCGTAACAAGGAAGCTTGGCGTTCTGGCGAGACGCCATGAGATCCATATCTGGTTTGCCCCAACGTCGAAGTATTTGGGCAAAGACCTCCGGATGAAGTTCCCACTCCCCCGGATGAAAAGTCTGGCGACTTAGGAAATCCGCCTCCCAGTTGTCCACTCCTGGGATGTGGATCGCTGACAGGTGGCAAGAGTGAGACTCTGCCCAGCGAATTATCTTTGATACTTTTGGAAGGAGACTCTCCTCTTGAGACCATGATCCCTGAGCCTTCAGGGAATTCCAGACAGCGCCCCAACCTAGAAGGCTGGCGTCTGTAGTTACAATTGTCCAGTCTGGTCTGCTGAAGGGCATCCCCCTGGACAGATGCGGCCGAGAAATCCACCATAGAAGAGAATCTCTGGTCTCCTGATCCAGATTCAGCGTAGGGGACAAATCTGAGTAATCCCCATTCCACTGACTTAGCATGCACAATTGCAGCGGTCTGAGGTGCAGGCGTGCAAAAGGAACTATGTCCATTGCCGCTACCATTAAGCCGATTACCTCCATGCATTGAGCCACTGACGGGTGTTGAATGGAATGAAGGACACGGCAAGCATTTAGAAGCTTTGTTAACCTGTCCTCTGTCAGGTAAATTTTCATTTCTACAGAATCTATAAGAGTCCCCAAGAAGGGAACTCTTGTGAGTGGTAAGAGAGAACTCTTCTCCTCGTTCACTTTCCACCCATGCGACCTTAGAAAAGCCAGTACTAACTCTGTATGAGACTTGGCAGTTTGAAAGCTTGACGCTTGTATCAGAATGTCGTCTAGGTACGGAGCTACCGAAATTTCTCGCGGTCTTAGTACCGCCAGAAGAGAGCCCAGAACCTTTGTAAAGATTCTTGGAGCCGTAGCCAACCCGAAGGGAAGAGCTACAAACTGGTAATGCCTGTTTAGGAAGGCAAACCTTAGATACCGGTAATGTTCTCTGTGAATCGGTATGTGAAGGTAAGCATCCTTTAAATCCACTGTGGTCATGTACTGACCTCTTTGGATCATGGGTAAGATTGTCCGAATAGTTTCCATCTTGAACGATGGAACTCTTAGGAATTTGTTTAGGATCTTTAAATCCAATATTGGTCTGAAGGTTCCCTCTTTTTTGGGAACCACAAACAGATTTGAGTAAAACCCTTGTCCGTGACTTCCGGTGGGAGGGCTTTGCGGACGGCAGCAAAGAAGGAGAGCTCTGACATTGAGAGCGAAAAAGATTAAAATAGCTAATTTCTGGTTGTCAGTCCGCCTTCCCCACAGTTATATCTTGTCGGGTACTCCTACAACGGACATCGCCGACCGATCAGGACTGCTGTGCAGAGCTTGTCACCAGCTCTAGCCCCCGGTGGTGTTAGGGTGTTGATACCCACGTGGGAGACTAGCAATGGAGTCAGATTGGGACACCGCGGTACAGATAACCGCAACTTTCATGCCCATGTTCGAGAAGTTATTGCTAAGCTTTGGAAATCTACAAGCAGAGGTTCAGGCAATTAAAAGGTCCTGCCCCATAAGAAATGACAAAGACCCGTTACTAGCATATACCTCTACAATCGCTGGCACGGTCCTGCGGAGTGCACAAGAATGGAGGCTGGACCCTGCATCTAACTCTATGGTGTCGGAGGACACGCAATTTGATTTCGGCGGCGGCAGCACTTCACCTTGCACTCCTTGGATGCCCTCTGTACCACAGGAGGCCACCAACCCCAATGCACTATCCGCTTTGGGTGATTGCACTACAGACGCTCCACTACACGTTGCTCCTTCCTGTTCACCTAAGCCGACAGTGGCTCGATCATGCGTTTCACATTCTGCAAGTGCCAACACTCTCTCTAGCATAGGAGGTGTGATAGAACCCAGGATCCCTGAAGACTGTATGATGCAGAACTTAGAGAAAGGTATCATGCAACGCCTCCCCCTCTCTGACTCTTTGGGGGCTGAAAAAGACAGGCCTTGCTATTGCTCAGATGAGAGGCATCGCCGATGGAGGCAGAGAGAGACCCGGTTAGCTACGGGAGTTGGCTGATCTGCAAACAGAAACTCTCTGCTACAAGACCCGTTGCTTCCCGGTTTATATCTGAACCCTGAACTGCTGAACGGAACTTGAGACTGATTATTGCTTCTATAACCATACAAGTACACTTGGTTATGTTTTTGTTTTTATTGGTTTACTGTTATTATTATGTTATTTTTAATGCTATACTATTGCTGCTCTCATGGTAATGATGTCCCTGTACACGTTTGAACACAATTATTATCCATCCACCATATTGCAATGATATAACTTGTCTCACTGGCTCATATTAATCCTGCCTATGTGTTTGAACCTTGGCTAGTGCCTATTGCTTGTACTGAACTGTGCATACTATCATTGAAATCTGCACATAACGGCCTTATAGTATGTGTTGACACTACAGAGGACTATCCTAAGCAACCCTACCTACAATTTCACTTACAAATCTACGCTTGAGGTTTAGACAATGGGTGGAGTCACTGTTACCTCCCCCCTATTCATAGAAATCCTTTGACCTCATCTGTACACTGTACACTGCAGGGGACTTATATAGAACACCACTTCCCTTAGAGAGCTACCAAATGTTTAGCTAATTGAATCAGTTATGTTGTGTTCACTTTTATCTCCAGTCCTGAGCCACGTCTAACTACTAAACAAGCTGTCTTTCACAGATGCACTCCTATACAGTTAGTGTAGTATGAAAAGTAAGCTGCATTAAGGCATGACCGCTTCTGAGACAGCCTCTATGTTAAAACTCTTTATTTACCCTTTTGATTATAAACAGTCAAATGTACCTTGGCAGAAGTGGCTCAGTTTCGGTAAGGTCACATTGCTCACTTATACCCTTTACGCTCTGCATATCAAGTGCTTGTATCTATCTGAGCTATATATATTTTACCTTAGCTTAACGGCATTGCCTTATTTTCATAAATCTCATAGTATAATCATAGCGATAAGATCATTCAAGATCTCTGATGGAGGTTTATAAATCTCCAAATCACTCTTTCGTTTCTATATATCAAAGGAGAAATAGGAAAATATTACCACCCCTGCTGGCTATTCCCTTATCCACTCCTATGTAATCATTCACCCCTGTCTAGCTCAGCCTGGTTTAATTTGATCCGGAGGTCAATTTAGTTTTATTAAACAATGTATACCGCTTGCAGGCTAGGACTGGGTATGACTCGCCTGTTTGTTTTGTTTGATTGTTTGTTAGGTTGTTTGATTTATGTTTTATTTTATGTTGAATTTAATAATAATGAAAAACCCCAATGTTGTGGTGCAAATATTTAGCCATGGGAACCCCGACTGCCCCACTGAATATTATGAAAGTCACATATATGTCAATGTATGAAACCTCAGCTTATTGTATTGTTATGTTTGCCTCTCTAGACCACCCTGTGAGGTGGGCTGCTGATGTAATTTGTATCTTTGTACCCGGTATTGGTTATAAATAAAATTTAAAAAAAAAAAAAACCCTTGTCCGTGTTCCGACCGCGGAACTGGGTGGATCACTCCCATTAGTAAAAGGTTTTGTACACAGCGTAGAAACGCCTCTTTCTTTATCTGGTTTGTTGACAACCTTGAAAGGTGAAATCTCCCTTGTGGAGGAGAAGCTTTGAAGTCCAGAAGATATCCCTGAGATATGATCTCCAACGCCCAGGGATCCTGGACATCTCTTGCCCAAGCCTTGGCGAAGAGAGAGAGTCTGCCCCCCACTAGATCCGCTTCCGGATCGGGGGCCCTCACTTCATGCTGTCTTAGGGGCAGCAGCAGGTTTTCTGGCCTGCTTGCCCTTGTTCCAGGTCTGGTTAGGTTTCCAACCTTGTCTGTAGCGAGCAACAGCTCCTTCCTGTTTTGGAGCAGAGGAAGTTGATGCTGCTCCTGCCTTGAAGTTACGAAAGGCACGAAAATTAGACTGTCTAGCCCTAGGTTTGGCTCTGTCTTGAGGCAGGGCATGGCCTTTACCTCCCGTAATATCAGCGATAATTTCTTTCGAACCGGGCCCGAATAAAGTCTGCCCCTTGAAAGGTATGTTAAGTAATTTCGATTTAGAAGTTACATCAGCTGACCAGGATTTTAGCCACAGCGCTCTGCGTGCCTGAATGGCGAATCCGGAATTCTTAGCCGTAAGTTTAGTTAAATGTACTACGGCATCAGAAATAAATGAATTAGCTAGCTTAAGGGTTTTAAGCTTAAGAGAAATCTCATCTAATGTAGAGTCAAGGGTGTCTTCCAGAGACTCAAACCAAAATGCAGCCGCAGCCGTGACAGGCGCAATGCATGCAAGGGGTTGTAATATAAAACCTTGTTGAACAAACATTTTCTTAAGGTAACCCTCTAACTTTTTATCCATTGGATCTGAAAAAGCACAGCTATCCTCCACCGGGATAGTGGTACGCTTAGCTAAAGTAGAAACTGCTCCCTCCACCTTAGGGACCGTTTGCCATAAGTCCCGTGTGGTGGCGTCTATTGGAAACATTTTTCTGAATATAGGAGGGGGTGAGAAAGGCACACCGGGTCTGTCCCACTCCTTAGTAATAATTTCAGTAAGTCTCTTAGGTATAGGAAAAACGTCAGTACTCGTCGGTACCGCAAAATATTTATCCAACCTACACATTTTCTCTGGGATTGCAACTGTGTTACAATCATTCAGAGCCGCCAACACCTCCCCTAGCAACACATGGAGGTTTTCCAGCTTAAACTTAAAATTTGAAATGTCTGAATCCAATTTATTTGGATCAGATCCGTCACCCGCAGAATGAAGCTCTCCGTCCTCATGCTTTGCATATTGTGACGCAGTATCAGACATGGCCCTAGCATTATCAGTATACTCTGTTCTCATCCCAGAGTGATCTCGTTTACCTCTAAGTTCTGGCAATTTAGACAAAACTTCAGTCATAACATTAGCCATGTCTTGTAAAGTGATTTGTAATGGCCGCCCTGATGTACTTGGCGTTACAATATCACGCACCTCCTGAGCGGGAGATGCAGGTACTGACACGTGAGGCAAGTTAGTCGGCATAACTTCCCTCTCGTTGTCTGGTGAATGTTGCTTAACATGTACAGATTGACTTTTATTTAAAGTAGCATCAATGCAATTAGTACATAAATTTCTATTGGGCTCCACCTCGGCTGTTGAACATATTGCACAAAGAGTTTCCTCTGAGTCAGACATGTTTAAACAAACTAGCAATTAGACTAGCAAGCTTGGAAATACTTTTCAACTAAATTTACAAGCAATATGTAAAAACTTTACTGTGCCTTTAAGAAGCACACAAAAACTGTCACAGTTGAATAACAATGAACCGGATTAGTTATATAAACCAAAATTAGCAAAGGATTGCACACATTAGCAATGGATGATTAACCCTTAATATCAGAAAAAAAACGTATAACAATTGACAATAACATCATTTATGCTTACCTGATAAATTCCTTTCTTCTGTAGTGTGATCAGTCCACGGGTCATCATTACTTCTGGGATATTAACTGCTCCCCTACAGGAAGTGCAAGAGGATTCACCCAGCAGAGCTGCATATAGCTCCTCCCCTCTAAATCACTCCCAGTCATTCGACCAAGGACCAACGAGAAAGGAAAAGCCAAGGGTGAAGTGGTGACTGGAGTATAAATTAAAAAATATTTACCTGCCTTAAAAACAGGGCGGGCCGTGGACTGATCACACTACAGAAGAAAGGAATTTATCAGGTAAGCATAAATTATGTTTTCTTCTGTTAAGTGTGATCAGTCCACGGGTCATCATTACTTCTGGGATACCAATACCAAAGCAAAAGTACACGGATGACGGGAGGGATAGGCAGACTCTTTATACAGAAGGAACCACTGCCTGAAGAACCTTTCTCCCAAAAATAGCCTCCGATGAAGCAAAGGTGTCAAATTTGTAAAATTTGGAAAAAGTATGAAGCGAAGACCAAGTTGCAGCCTTGCAAATCTGTTCAACAGAGGCCTCATTCTTGAAGGCCCAAGTGGAAGCCACAGCTCTAGTAGAATGAGCTGTAATTCTTTCAGGGGGCTGCTGTCCAGCAGTCTCACAAGCTAAACGAATTATGCTACGAAGCCAAAAAGAAAGAGAGGTAGCGGAAGCTTTTTGACCTCTCCTCTGCCCAGAGTAAATGACAAACAGAGAAGACGTTTGTCGGAATTCCTTAGTTGCCTGCAAGTAAAATTTTAGAGCCCGGACTACATCCAGGTTGTGCAGTAGACGTTCCTTCTTTGAAGAAGGATTTGGGCATAAAGAAGGAACAACAATCTCTTGATTGATATTCCTGTTAGTAACTACATTAGGTAAGAACCCAGGTTTAGTACGCAGGACTACCTTATCCGAATGAAAAATCAAATAAGGAGAATCACAATGTAAGGCTGATAATTCAGAGACTCTTCGAGCCGAGGAAATAGCCATTAAAAATAGAACTTTCCAAGATAACAACTTTATATCAATGGAATGAAGGGGTTCAAACGGAACGCCCTGTAAAACATTAAAAACAAGGTTTAAACTCCATGGTGGAGCAACAGTTTTAAACACAGGCTTAATCCTGGCCAAAGCCTGACAAAAAGCCTGGACGTCAGGAACTTCTGACAGACGTTTGTGTAACAGAATGGACAGAGCTGAGATCTGTCCCTTTAATGAACTAGCAGATAAACCCTTTTCTAAACCTTCTTGTAGAAAAGACAATATCCTAGGAATCCTAACCTTACTCCAAGAGTAACCTTTGGATTCACACCAATGTAGGTATTTACGCCATATCTTATGGTAAATCTTTCTGGTAACAGGTTTCCTAGTCTGTATTAAGGTACTAATAACTGACTCAGAAAACCCACGTCTTGATAAAATTAAGCGTTCAATTTCCAAGCAGTCAGCTTCAGAGAAGTTAGATTTTGATGTTTGAAGGGACTCTGTATTAGAAGGTCCTGTTTCAGAGGTAGAGACCAAGGCGGACAGGAGGACATGTCCACCAGGTCTGCATACCAAGTCCTGCGTGGCCACGCAGGTGCTATTAGAATCACTGATGCTCTCTCTTGTTTGATTCTGGCTATCAATCGAGGAAGCAACGGGAAGGGTGGAAACACGTAAGCCATCCTGAAGTCCCAAGGTGCTGTCAGAGCATCTATCAGGACTGCTCCTGGATCCCTGGATCTGGACCCGTAACGAGGAAGCTTGGCGTTCTGTCGAGACGCCATGAGATCTATCTCTGGTTTGCCCCAACGTCGAAGTATTTGGGCAAAGACCTCCGGATGAAGTTCCCACTCCCCCGGATGAAAAGTCTGACGACTTAAGAAATCCGCCTCCCAGTTCTCCACTCCCGGGATGTGGATTGCTGACAGGTGGCAAGAGTGAGACTCTGCCCAGCGAATTATCTTTGATACTTCCATCATAGCTAGGGAGCTTCTTGTCCCTCCCTGATGGTTGATGTAAGCTACAGTCGTGATGTTGTCCGACTGAAACCTGATGAACCCCCGAGTTGTCAACTGGGGCCAAGCCAGGAGGGCATTGAGAACTGCTCTCAATTCCAGAATGTTTATTGGCAGGAGACTCTCCTCCTGACTCCATAGTCCCTGAGCCTTCAGGGAATTCCAGACGGCACCCCAACCTAGAAGGCTGGCGTCTGTTGTTACAATTGTCCATTCTGGTCTGCTGAATGGCATCCCCCTGGACAGGTGTGGCCGAGAAAGCCACCATAGAAGAGAATTTCTGGTCTCTTGATCCAGATTCAGAGAAGGGGATAAGTCTGAGTAATCCCCATTCCACTGACCTAGCATGCACAGTTGCAGTGGTCTGAGGTGTAAGCGTGCAAAAGGTACTATGTCCATTGCCGCTACCATTAAGCCGATTACCTCCATACATTGAGCCACTGACGGGTGTTGAATGGAATGAAGAGTGCGGCAAGCACTTTGAAGTCTTGATAGCCTGTCCTCTGTCAGGTAAATCTTCATTTCTACAGAATCTATAAGAGTCCCCAGGAAGGGAACTCTTGTGAGTGGAACGAGTGAACTTTTCTTTTCGTTCACCTTCCATCCATGTGACCTTAGAAATGCCAGCACTAACTCTGTATGAGATTTGGCAGTTTGAAAGCTTGAAGCTTGTATCAGAATGTCGTCTAGGTATGGAGCTACCGAGATTCCCCGCGGTCTTAGTACCGCCAGAAGAGCACCCAGAACCTTTGTGAAGATTCTTGGCGCTGTAGCCAATCCGAATGGAAGAGCCACAAACTGGTAATGCCTGTCTAGGAAGGCAAACCTTAGGTACCGGTAATGATCTTTGTGAATCGGTATGTGCAGGTAAGCATCTTTTAAATCTACAGTGGTCATGTACTGACCCTCTTGGATCATAGGTAAAATTGTCCGAATAGTCTCCATCTTGAACGATGGAACTCTTAGGAATTTGTTTAGGATCTTTAAGTCCAGGATTGGTCTGAAAGTTCCCTCTTTTTTGGGAACCACAAACAGATTTGAGGAAAACCCCTGTCCCTGTTCCGATCGTGGAACTGGATGGATTACTCCCATTAACAAGAGCTCTTGTACGCAGCGTAGAAAAGCCTCTTTCTTTGTCTGGATTGTTGACAATCTTGACAGATGAAATCTCTCTCTTGGAGGAGAGTATTTGAAGTCCAGAAGGTATCCCTGAGATATTATCTCTAGCGCCCAGGGATCCTGAACATCTCTTGCCCAAGCCTGGGCGAAGAGAGAAAGTCTGCCCCCCACTAGATCCGATCCCGGATCGGGGGCCCTCAATTCATGCTGTTTTGGGGGCAGCAGCAGGTTTCCTAGTCTGCTTGCCCTTGTTCCAGGACTGGTTAGGTTTCCAGCCTTGTCTGTAGCGAGCAACAGCTCCTTCCTGTTTTGGTGCAGAGGAAGTTGATGCTGCTCCTGCTTTGAAATTACGAAAGGAACGAAAACTAGACTGTCTAGTCTTGGCTTTGTCCTGAGGCAGGGCATGGCCTTTACCTCCTGTAATGTCAGCGATAATCTCAACCCGGGCCCGAATAAGGTCTGCCCTTTGAAATTTATATTAAGCAATTTAGACTTAGAAGTAACATCAGCTGACCAGGATTTTAGCCACAGCGCCCTGCGTGCCTGAATGGCGAATCCTGAATTCTTCGCCGTAAGTTTAGTAAGATGTACTACGGCCTCCGAAATGAATGAATTAGCTAGTTTAAGGACTCTAAGCCTGTCCGTAATGTCGTCCAGAGTAGCTGAACCAATGTTCTCTTCCAGAGACTCAATCCAGAATGCCGCTGCAGCCGTGATCGGCGCAATGCATGCAAGGGGTTGCAATATAAAACCTTGTTGAACAAACATTTTCTTAAGGTAACCCTCTAACTTTTTATCCATTGGATCTGAAAAAGCACAGCTATCCTCCACCGGGATAGTGGTACGCTTAGCTAAAGTAGAAACTGCTCCCTCCACCTTAGGGACCGTTTGCCATAAGTCCCTTGTGGTGGCGTCTATTGGAAACATTTTTCTAAATATCGGAGGGGGTGAGAACGGCACACCGGGTCTATCCCACTCCTTAGTAACAATTTCAGTAAGTCTCTTAGGTATAGGAAAAACCTCAGTACTCGTCGGTACCGCAAAATATTTATCCAACCTACACATTTTCTCTGGTATTGCAACTGTGTTACAATCATTCAGAGCCGCTAACACCTCCCCTAGTAATACACGGAGGTTTTCCAGTTTAAATTTAAAATTTGAAATATCTGAATCCAGTCTGTTTGGATCAGAACCGTCACCCACAGAATGAAGTTCTCCGTCCTCATGTTCTGCCACCTGTGACGCAGTGTCTGACATGGCCCTAATATTATCAGCGCACTCTGTTCTCACCCCAGAGTGATCACGCTTACCTTTTAGTTCTGGTAATTTAGCCAAAACTTCAGTCATAACAGTAGCCATATCCTGTAATGTGATTTGTAATGGCCGCCCAGCTGTACTCGGCGCTACAATATCACGCACCTCCCTCTGAGCGGGAGATGTAGGTACTGACACGTGAGGCGAGTTAGTCGGCATAACTCTCCCCTCGTTGTTTGGTGAAATTTGTTCAATTTGTACAGATTGATTTTTATTTAAAGTAGCATCAATACAGTTAGTACATAAATTTCTATTGGGCTCCACTTTGGCATTGCAACAAATGACACAGGTATCATCTTCTGAATCAGACATGTTTAACACACTAGCAAATAAACTTGCAACTTGGAAATACAATTCAATTAGAATAATATTAAAACGTACTGTGCCTTTAAGAAGCACAGAAGATCTATGACAGTTAAAAATTAATAAATTGAAACAGTTATAGCCTCAATCCTTGTAAACAACACAACTTTAGCAAAGGTTTAATCCCATTAGCAAAGATAACAATTTCTGAAAGCAGGAAACAAATTACAGAATAAAAGTTTTTATTTCAGTCAAACTATAATTCTCACAGCTCTGCTGAGAGAAATTACCTCCCTCAAAATAAGTTTTGAAGACCCCTGAGCTCTGTAGAGATGAACCAGATCATGCAGGGAATACAATGAGTTGCTGACTGAAATATTTGATGCATAGTAAAAGCGCCCCTCCCCCACACACACAGCAGTGAGGGAGAACAGAAACTGACAGAAAAAACAGATTTAAGCAACTGCCAAGTGGAAAAATGGTGCCCAAACATTTATTCACTCAGTACCTCAGCAAATGAAAACGATTTTACATTCCAGCAAAAACGTTAAACATAATCTCTAGTTATTAAACAGCTTTATGTCTTTCTTACAGTGTAATTCTAGTGAAGTACCATTCCCCAGAATACTGAAGTGTAAAGTATACATACATGACATTATATCGGTATGGCAGGATTTTCTCATCAATTCCATTGTCAGAAAATAAAAACTGCTACATACCTCTATGCAGATTCATCTGCCCGCTGTCCCCTGATCTGAAGTTTACCTCACTCCTCAGATGGCCGAGAACAGCAATATGATCTTAACTACTCCGGCTAAAATCATAGCAAAACTCTGGTAGATTCTTCCTCAAACTCTGCCAGAGAGGTAATAACACACTCCGGTGCTATTTTAAAATAACAAACTTTTGATTGAAGATATAAAACTAAGTATAATCACCATAGTCCTCTCACACGACCTATCTAGTTGCTGGGTGCAAGAGAATGACTGGGAGTGACGTAGAGGGGAGGAGCTATATGCAGCTCTGCTGGGTGAATCCTCTTGCACTTCCTGTAGGGGAGCAGTTAATATCCCAGAAGTAATGATGACCCGTGGACTGATCACACTTAACAGAAGAAATAAACGTTTTTATCACAGTCAAGCAGTCTCACAGGTCTGCTGTGAGTGATTACCTCCCTCAAGACTAGTTTTGAAGACCCCTGAGCTCTGTGGAGACGTCCTGGATCATGCAGGGAGAAAAAAACAGACTGTGACTGAATTTCTGATGCGTAGTAAAAGCGCCAAAATAGGCCCCTCCCACTCACACTACAACAGTGAGGGGAGCTCAGTAAACTGTTTTAATTTAAAACAACGACAGCCATGTGGAAAATAAAGCCCAAAACAATTTTCACCAAGTACCTCAGATAATTAAACGATTTAACATGCCAGCAAACGTTTAAAATCAAATATATGAAATGTCTTTAAAAAGCCTGCTGCTAGTCGCTCCCACTGCAAGTTAGGCTAAAAGATATATGCATACAGTATTTTCCCAGTGAAGTGCCATTCCCCAGAAATACTTAAGTGTTAACATATATACATGTCAGCCTGATACCAGTTGCTACTACTGCATTTAAGGCTGTACTTACATTATATCGGTATTAGCAGTATTTTCAAAGTCAATTCCATTCCTTAGAAAATAATATACGGCAACATACCTCTTTGCAGGTGAACTTGCCCGCTGTCCCCTGATCTGAAGTTACCTTACTCCTCAGAATGGCCGAGAACAGCAAACGGATCTTAGTTACGTCCGCTAAGATCATATACAAAAACTCAGGTAGATTCTTCTTCAAATTCTGCCTGAGAAGGAAACAACACACTCCGGTGTTGTTTAAAATAACAAACTTTTGATTGAAGATATAAAAAACTAAGTTTAATCACCACAGTCCTCTCACACATCCTATCTATTAGTTGGGTGCAAGAGAATGACTGGGTGTGACGTAGAGGGGAGGAGCTATATAGCAGCTCTGCTTGGGTGATCCTCTTGCACTTCCTGTTGGGGAGGAGTTAATATCCCATAAGTAATGATGACCCGTGGACTGAATACACTTAACAGGAGAAATTATGTTCTCTTGTTAAGTGTATCCAGTCCACGGATCATCCATTACTTGTGGGATACCAATACCAAAGCTAAAGTACACGGATGAAGGGAGGGACAAGGCAGGAACTTAAACGGAAGGAACCACTGCCTGTAGAACCTTTCTCCCAAAAACAGCCTCCGAAGAAGCAAAAGTGTCAAATTTGTAAAATTTTGAAAAGGTGTGAAGCGAAGACCAAGTCGCAGCCTTGCAAATCTGTTCAACAGAGGCCTCATTTTTAAAGGCCCAGGTGGAAGCCACAGCTCTAGTAGAATGAGCTGTAATCCTTTCAGGGGGCTGCTGTCCAGCAGTCTCATAGGCTAAGCGTATTATGCTCCGAAGCCAAAAGGAGAGAGAGGTTGTTGAAGCTTTTTGACCTTTCCTCTGTCCAGAGTAAACGACAAACAGGGCAGATGTTTGACGAAAATCTTTAGTAGCCTGTAAATAAAACTTCAAGGCACGGACTACGTCCAGATTATGCAAAAGACGTTCCTTCTTTGAAGAAGGATTAGGACACAATGATGGAACAACAATCTCTTGATTGATATTCCTGTTAGAAACCACCTTAGGTAAAAACCCAGGTTTGGTACGCAGAACTACCTTGTCTGAATGAAAAATCAGATAAGGAGAATCACAATGTAAGGCAGATAACTCAGAGACTCTTCGAGCCGAGGAAATAGCCATCAAAAACAACTTTCCAAGATAAAACCAAGTTTAAGCTCCACGGGGGAGCAACAGTTTTAAACACAGGCTTAATCCTAACCAAAGCCTGACAAAATGCCTGGACGTCTGGAACTTGTCAGACGCTTGTGCAAAAGAATAGACAGAGCAGAGATCTGTCCTTTTAAAGAACTAGCTGATAAGCCTTTGTCCAAACCCTCTTGGAGAAAGGACAATATCCTAGGAATCCTAACCTTACTCCATGAGTAACTCTTGGATTCACACCAATAAAGATATTTACGCCATATCTTATGGTAGATTTTCCTTGTGACAGGCTTCCAAGTCTGTATTAAGGTATCAATGACTGACTCGGAGAAGCCACGCCTTGATAGAATCAAGCGTTCAATCTTCATGCAGTCAGTCTCAGAGAAATTAGATTTGGATGATTGAAAGGACCTTGTATAAGAAGGTCCTGCCTCAGAGGCAGAGTCCATGGTGGAAGAGATGACATGTCCACTAGGTCTGCATACCAGGTCCTGCGTGGCCACGCAGGCGCTATCAGAATCACTGATGCTCTCTCCTGTTTGTATTTGGCAATCAGTCGAGGGAGCAGAGGAAACGGTGGAAACACATAGGCCAGGTTGAATAACCAAGGAGCTGCTAGAGCATCTATCAGCGTTGCTCCCGGGTCCCTGGACCTGGATCCGTAACAAGGAAGCTTGGCGTTCTGGCGAGACGCCATGAGATCCAGTTCTGGTTTGCCCCAACGATGGACCAGTTGAGAAACACCTCCGGATGGAGTTCCCACTCCCCCGGATGAAAAGTCTGACGACTTAGAAAATCCGCCTCCCAGTTCTCTACGCCTGGGATGTGGATCGCTGACAGGTGGCAAGAGTGAGACTCTGCCCAGCGAATTATCTTTGAGATTTCTAACATCGCTAGGGAACTCCTGGTTCCCCCTTGATGGTTGATGTAAGCCACAGTCGTGATGTTGTCCGACTGAAATCTGATGAACCTCAGTGTTGCTAACTGAGGCCAAGCTAGAAGAGCATTGAATATTGCTCTTAACTCCAGAATATTTATTGGGAGGAGTTTCTCCTCCTGAGTCCACGATCCCTGAGCCTTCAGGGAGTTCCAGACTGCGCCCCAACCTAGAAGGCTGGCATCTGTTGTTACAATCGTCCAATCTGGCTTGCGAAAGGTCATACCCTTGGACAGATGGACCCGAGAAAACCACCAAAGAAGAGAATCTCTGGTCTCTTGATCCAGATTTAGTAGAGGGGACAAATTGAGTAATCCCCATTCCACTGACTTAGCATGCATAATTGCAGCGGTCTGAGATGCAGGCGCGCAAATGGCACTATGTCCATTGCCGCTACCATTAAGCCGATTACTTCCATGCACTGAGCCACTGACGGGCGTGGAATGGAATGAAGGACACGGCAAGCATTTAGAAGTTTTGATAACCTGGACTCCGTCAGGTAAATTTTCATCTCTACAGAATCTATAAGAGTCCCTAGGAAGGAGACTCTTGTGAGTGGTGATAGAGAACTCTTTTCCACGTTCACTTTCCACCCATGCGACCTCAGAAATGCCAGAACTATCTCTGTATGAGACTTGGCAATTTGAAAGCTTGATGCCTGTATCAGGATGTCGTCTAGATACGGAGCCACCGCTATGCCTCGCGGTCTTAGAACCGCCAGAAGTGAGCCCAGAACCTTTGTAAAAAAGAGCTACAAATTGGTAATGCCTGTCTAGAAAGGCAAACCTTAGGAACCGATGATGATCTTTGTGAATCGGTATGTGAATCGGTATGTGAAGGTAGGCATCCTTTAAGTCCACTGTGGTCATGTACTGACCCTCTTGGATCATGGGTAGTATGGTCCGAATAGTTTCCATTTTGAATGATGGAACTCTGAGGAATTTGTTTAAGATCTTTAGATCCAAGATTGGTCTGAAGGTTCCCTCTTTCTTGGGAACCACAAACAGATTTGAATAAAATCCCTGTCCTTGTTCCATCCGCGGAACTGGATGGCTCACTCCCATTACTAGGAGGTCTTGCACACAGCTTAGGAATGCCTCTTTCTTTATCTGGTTTGCTGATAACCTTGAAAGATGAAATCTCCCTTGTGGAGGAGAAGCTTTGAAGTCCAGAAGATATCCCTGAGATATGATCTCCAACGCCCAGGGATCCTGAAATCTCTTGCCCACGCCTGGGCGAAGAGAGAAAGTCTGCCCCCCACTAGATCCGTTTCCGGATAGGGGGCCGTTCCTTCATGCTGTTTTGGGGGCAGTAGCAGGCTTTCTATTCCAGGACTGGTTAGGTTTCCAGGCCTGTCTGAAATGAGCAACAGTTCCCTCTTGTTTTGAAGCAGAGGAAGTTGATGCTGCTCCTGCCTTGAAATTTCGAAAGGCACGAAAAACAGAATTTATGTTTACCTGATAAATTACTTTCTCCAACGGTGTGTCCGGTCCACGGCGTCATCCTTACTTGTGGGATATTCTCTTCCCCAACAGGAAATGGCAAAGAGCCCAGCAAAGCTGGTCACATGATCCCTCCTAGGCTCCGCCTTCCCCAGTCATTCGACCGACGTAAAGGAGGAATATTTGCATAGGAGAAATCATATGATACCGTGGTGACTGTAGTTAAAGAAAATAAATCATCAGACCTGATTAAAAAACCAGGGCGGGCCGTGGACCGGACACACCGTTGGAGAAAGTAATTTATCAGGTAAACATAAATTCTGTTTTCTCCAACATAGGTGTGTCCGGTCCACGGCGTCATCCTTACTTGTGGGAACCAATACCAAAGCTTTAGGACACGGATGATGGGAGGGAGCAAATCAGGTCACCTAGATGGAAGGCACCACGGCTTGCAAAACCTTTCTCCCAAAAATAGCCTCAGAAGAAGCAAAAGTATCAAATTTGTAAAATTTGGTAAAAGTGTGCAGTGAAGACCAAGTCGCTGCCTTACATATCTGATCAACAGAAGCCTCGTTCTTGAAGGCCCATGTGGAAGCCACGGCCCTAGTGGAATGAGCCGTGATTCTTTCAGGAGGCTGCCGTCCGGCGGTCTCATAAGCCAATCTGATGATGCTTTTAAGCCAAAAAGAGAGAGAGGTAGAAGTTGCTTTTTGACCTCTCCTCTTACCAGAATAAACAACAAACAAGGAAGATGTTTGTCTGAAATCCTTTGTAGCCTCTAAATAGAATTTTAGAGCACGAACTACATCCAAATTGTGCAACAAACGCTCCTTCTTTGAAACTGGATTCGGACACAAAGAAGGCACGACTATCTCCTGGTTAATATTTTTGTTAGAAACAACTTTCGGAAGAAAACCAGGTTTAGTACGCAAAACCACCTTATCTGCATGGAACACCAGATAAGGAGGAGAACACTGCAGAGCGGATAACTCTGAAACTCTTCTAGCAGAAGAAATTGCAACCAAAAACAAAACTTACCAAGATAATAACTTGATATCAACGGAATGTAGGGGTTCAAACGGAACCCCCTGAAGAACTGAAAGAACTAAATTGAGACTCCAAGGAGGAGTCAAAGGTTTGTAAACAGGCTTGATTCTAACCAGAGCCTGAACAAAAGCTTGGACATCTGGCACAGCCGCCAGCTTTTTGTGAAGTAAAACAGATAAAGCAGAAATCTGTCCCTTCAAAGAACTTGCAGATAATCCTTTCTCCAAACCTTCTTGAAGAAAGGATAGAATCTTAGGAATTTTTATCTTGTTCCATGGGAATCCTTTAGATTCACACCAACAGATATATTTTTTCCATATTTTTTGGTAGATTTTTCTAGTTACAGGCTTTCTGGCCTGAACAAGAGTATCAATGACAGAATCTGAGAACCCTCGCTTTGATAAAATCAAGCGTTCAATCTCCAAGCAGTCAGTTGGAGTGAAACCAGATTCGGATGTTCGAACGGACCTTGAACAAGAAGGTCCTGTCTCAAAGGTAGCTTCCATGGTGGAGCCGATGACATATTCACCAGGTCTGCATACCAAGTCCTGCGTGGCCACGCAGGAGCTATCAAGATCACCGATGCCCTCTCCTGATTGATCCTGGCTACCAGCCTGGGAATGAGAGGAAACGGTGGGAATACATAAGCTAGGTTGAAGGTCCAAGGTGCTACTAGTGCATCTACTAGAGTCGCCTTGGGATCCCTGGATCTGGACCCGTAGCAAGGAACCTTGAAGTTCTGACGAGAAGCAATCAGATCCATGTCTGGAATGCCCCACAATTGAGTTATTTGGGCAAAGATTTCCGGATGGAGTTCCCACTCCCCCGGATGAAATGTCTGACGACTCAGAAAATCCGCTTCCCAATTTTCCACTCCTGGGATGTGGATTGTAGACAAGTGGCAGGAGTGAGTCTCCGCCCATTGAATGATTTTGGTCACTTCTTCCATCGCCAGGGAACTTCTTCTTCCCGAAAAGAAAAACAAAGTACTAATGGCACTGCTGAAATTTAGCAATTAGGGTAGCCTATTAATAACTGGGTTTATTGATGGGATATAATATCCACCAATTTATATTTTTATCCCAGATTGGGTCTATTATAAGATGGCTGAGGTGCTGTGTACTGGTTTGAATAGAAAAACAAAATCAATCCTAGGATTGAAGAAAGTGTACACTTGTTTAGCACTCTTTCCCTAACTAATGGTGGCTACAATTGAACAGTATATAGGTATACTAGAGAGGAAGGTGTGCTTGGAGATTTAAAATATAACCTTTATTGGGTAGTTTAAAATAAAAACACAAACAAAATCACACACATACAGTAAGTTAAAAATACAGGTTTGGGTCAATTGGTTTTTTAATAATAATGGATTTGGAAAAAAGTTGTGGCATACACAAGGTGTGATTCGACTTGAATAATTCTTTATTCAGAGTGTTAGGTAGAAGTCCAATAGGGAACTTATATCCTTAACAATTTTGTTAACAATTTTATTCTGTTAGTTGGAGCTGGGAAATCTTGACAATTTTATTCTGTTAGTTAAAGCTTTGACCACTTTCTTGTGGACTTTGCTATGTATTTTATATCTCTATTTCAAGGTGGGATCCCAGGTTGTAATGCTTTTATGGATGAGAGCAAGTAGTTATCAGGTTGGTCTTATATATGGAGTTGTATATGTCACTGTCTTGGGACTCTAGGTGAAAGTTTCAAATTACTTGTAAGATGCTTTGTATCTTCTTGTATATTACACTATGCGTAGATTATATGCATCATTTTTTTGCACTTCCAATTTTATTCCTAGTGGCTAGTATATTGTTGCATATATCTGAGACATTGTGAACTGCTATAGTAACGAATGCAGTACAGTATTCCCCTTGGGGTAGGTAATACAAACAGTCTATAAACGTATTTAAAGTGATGAACTTTTGTCTGCTACTATTGGATCTTCTGTATATACATGCTGCAGATGTATATCTTAGGTGTGTTAAGAGAGTTATGGAGAGTGTTAAGACTGTAAGTTCCTATAAGGTAAATACGATAATGTTATAGATGTTTTCATTAGCAGTCCATTAATTCTACTCCGTATTTGAAGTGTCTTATTCACATATGGAGATTGTGACAGTTACAATCTCTAATCATTCATAAACGTATAGTGTGTTTGTTACAATAGAATTAAATTGATGCGATATACTGATTTCCCAGCCCCTTGTAGTTAGTCTATTCTCTTGTTGTTACAATAGAATTAAATTGATGCGATATACTGATTTCCCAGCCCCTTGTTGTTAGTCTAGTAATACAATTGTTTTACTGCTAGTAGCGTGTTAAGTGATCGCTGCTGGTACTAGATGGATCCCAACTCTGAGGTCTTATTCGCATATAACGTTTATGGTAATAGCTTAGGTGCACCAATCAAAGTTAATTTTGTATCTTATTTTTGGTAACGATGTTACCTAAATTGTTCCGTATTGTATATCTGTCTTCAGGCAGTATAAGTTCTTATGAACCCTAATATAGATATAACCTAATTGGTTTTGTTTTTAAACTATAATGTATTCGTTTCCAAGTCTCATATCTATAGCTTTATCAATAGACTTTGCTGCCGGTAACAATTACATCTGCCTTGCTATTAGCTCGATAAGACCCAGCTCAAGGGTCAATTAATTTTTCTATGTTTCCAAATCCTAAAGTCTAAATATGTTAGACCGACATTCCTGCTATTTAAAAAATGCTAACATGCATTCACACCAAACAATTCCCTGACATGTTTCGCCACTAACGTGGCTTTCTCAAAGGGTCAGCTGGGTCTTATCGAGCTAATAGCAAGGCAGATGTAATTGTTACCGGCAGCAAAGTCTATTGATAAAGCTATAGATATGAGACTTGGAAACGAATACATTATAGTTTAAAAACAAAACCAATTAGGTTATATCTATATTAGGGTTCATAAGAACTTATACTGCCTGAAGACAGATATACAATACGGAACAATTTAGGTAACATCGTTACCAAAAATAAGATACAAAATTAACTTTGATTGGTGCACCTAAGCTATTACCATAAACGTTATATGCGAATAAGACCTCAGAGTTGGGATCCATCTAGTACCAGCAGCGATCACTCAACACGCTACTAGCAGCAAAACAATTGTAATACCAAATTAACAATAAGGGGCTGGGAAATCAGTATATTTCTATAAGCGCTATATGCGAACAAGACCTCAGAGTTGGGATCCATCTAGTACCAGCAGTGATCACTTAACACGCTACTAGCAGTAAAACAATTGTATTACTAGACTAACAACAAGGGGCTGGGAAATCAGTATATCGCATCAATTTAATTCTATTGTAACAACAAGAGAATAGACTAACTACAAGGGGCTGGGAAATCAGTATATCGCATCAATTTAATTCTATTGTAACAAACACACTATACGTTTATGAATGATTAGAGATTGTAACTGTCACAATCTCCATATGTGAATAAGACACTTCAAATACGGAGTAGAATTAATGGACTGCTAATGAAAACATCTATAACATTATCGTATTTACCTTATAGGAACTTACAGTCTTAACACTCTCCATAACTCTCTTAACACACCTAAGATATACATCTGCAGCATGTATATACAGAAGATCCAATAGTAGCAGACAAAAGTTCATCACTTTAAATACGTTTATAGACTGTTTGTATTACCTACCCCAAGGGGAATACTGTACTGCATTCGTTACTATAGCAGTTCACAATGTCTCAGATATATGCAACAATATACTAGCCACTAGGAATAAAATTGGAAGTGCAAAAAATTGATGCATATAATCTACGCATAGTGTAATATACAAGAAGATACAAAGCATCTTACAAGTAATTTGAAACTTTCACCTAGAGTCCCAAGACAGTGACATATACAACTCCATATATAAGACCAACCTGATAACTACTTGCTCTCATCCATAAAAGCATTACAACCTGGGATCCCACCTTGAAATAGAGATATAAAATACATAGCAAAGTCCACAAGAAAGTGGTCAAAGCTTTAACTAACAGAATAAAATTGTCAAGATTTCCCAGCTCCAACTAACAGAATAAAATTGTTAACAAAATTGTTAAGGATATAAGTTCCCTATTGGACTTCTACCTAACACTCTGAATAAAGAATTATTCAAGTCGAATCACACCTTGTGTATGCCACAACTTTTTTCCAAATCCATTATTATTAAAAAACCAATTGACCCAAACCTGTATTTTTAACTTACTGTATGTGTGTGATTTTGTTTGTGTTTTTATTTTAAACTACCCAATAAAGGTTATATTTTAAATCTCCAAGCACACCTTCCTCTCTAGTATACCTATATACTGTTCAATTGTAGCCACCATTAGTTAGGGAAAGAGTGCTAAACAAGTGTACACTTTCTTCAATCCTAGGATTGATTTTGTTTAACTTCTTGTTCCCCCCTGATGGTTGATATATGCAACAGTCGTCATGTTGTCTGATTGAAACCGTATGAATTTGGCCTTTGCTAGCTGAGGCCAAGCCTTGAGAGCATTGAACTGAGCATGCACAGTTGTAATGGTCTCAGATGAATTCGCGCAAAAGGAACTATGTCCATTGCCGCGACCATCAAACCTATTACTTCCATGCACTGTGCTATGGAAGGAAGAAGAACAGAATGAAGTACTTGACAAGAGTTTAGAAGTTTTGATTTTCTGGCCTCTGTCAGAAAAATCCTCATTTCTAAGGAGTCTATTATTGTTCCCAAGAAGGGAACTCTTGTTGACGGAGATAGAGAACTTTTTTCTACGTTCACTTTCCACCCGTGAGATCTGAGAAAGGCCAGGACAATGTCCGTATGAGCCTTTGCTTGTGGTAGGGACGACGCTTGAATCAGTATGTCGTCCAAGTAAGGTACTACTGCAATGCCCCTTGGTCGTAGCACCGCTAGAAGGGACCCTAGTACCTTTGTGAAAATTCTTGGAGCATTGGCTAATCCGAATGGAAGTGCCACAAACTGGTAATGCTTGTCCAGAAAGGCGAACCTTAGGAACCGATGATGTTCCTTGTGGATAGGAATATGTAGATACGCATCCTTTAAATCCACCGTGGTCATGAATTGACCTTCCTGGATGGAAGGAAGAATTGTCCGAATGGTTTCCATTTTGAACGATGGAACCTTGAGAAACTTGTTTAGGATCTTGAGATCTAAGATTGGTCTGAATGTTCCCTCTTTTTTGGGAACTACAAACAGATTGGAGTAGAATCCCATCCCTTGTTCTCCTAATGGAACAGGATGAATCACTCCCATTTTTAACAGGTCTTCTACACAATGTAAGAATGCCTGTCTTTTTATGTGGTCTGAAGACAATTGAGACCTGTGGAACCTCCCCCTTGGGGGAAGCTCCTTGAATTCCAGAAGATAACCTTGGGAGACTATTTCTAGCGCCCAAGGATCCAGAACATCTCTTGCCCAAGCCTGAGCGAAGAGAGAAAGTCTGCCCCCCACCAGATCCGGTCCCGGATCGGGGGCCAACATCTCATGCTGTCTTGGTAGCAGTGGCAAGTTTCTTGGCCTGCTTACCTTTGTTCCAGCCTTGCATTGGCCTCCAGGCTGGCTTGGTTTGAGAAGTATTACCCTCTTGCTTAGAGGATGTAGCACTTGGGGCTGGTCCGTTTCTGCGAAAGGGACGAAAAACATAATTTATGCTTACCTGATAAATTCCTTTCTTCTGTTGTGTGATCAGTCCACGGGTCATCATTACTTCTGGGATATAACTCCTCCCCAACAGGAAATGCAAGAGGATTCACCCAGCAGAGCTGCATATAGCTCCTCCCCTCTACGTCAGTCCCAGTCATTCGACCAAGAAACAACGAGAAAGGAGTAACCAAGGGTGAAGTGGTGACTGGAGTATAATTTAAAAGATATTTACCTGCCTTAAAACAGGGCGGGCCGTGGACTGATCACACAACAGAAGAAAGGAATTTATCAGGTAAGCATAAATTATGTTTTCTTCTGTTATGTGTGATCAGTCCACGGGTCATCATTACTTCTGGGATACCAATACCAAAGCAAAAGTACACGGATGACGGGAGGGATAGGCAGGCTCATTATACAGAAGGAACCACTGCCTGAAGAACCTTTCTCCCAAAAATAGCCTCCGAAGAAGCAAAAGTGTCAAATTTGTAAAATTTGGAAAAAGTATGAAGCGAAGACCAAGTTGCAGCCTTGCAAATCTGTTCAACAGAGGCCTCATTCTTAAAGGCCCAAGTGGAAGCCACAGCTCTAGTGGAGTGAGCTGTAATTCTTTCAGGAGGCTGCTGTCCAGCAGTCTCATAGGCTAAACGTATTATGCTACGAAGCCAAAAAGAGAGAGAGGTAGCAGAAGCTTTTTGACCTCTCCTCTGTCCAGAGTAAACGACAAACAAGGAAGAAGTTTGGCGAAAATCTTTAGTTGCCTGCAAGTAGAACTTGAGGGCACGAACTACATCCAGATTGTGTAAAAGACGTTCCTTCTTTGAAGAAGGATTTGGACACAAGGATGGGACAACAATCTCTTGATTGATGTTCCTGTTAGTGACTACCTTAGGTAAGAACCCAGGTTTAGTACGCAGAACTACCTTGTCTGAGTGAAAAATCAGATAAGGGGAATCACAATGTAAGGCTGATAACTCAGAGACTCTTCGAGCCGAGGAAATAGCCATTAAAAACAGAACTTTCCAAGATAACATTTTTATATCAATGGAATGAAGGGGTTCAAACGGAACACCCTGTAAAACGTTAAGAACTAAGTTTAAACTCCATGGTGGAGCAACAGCTTTAAACACAGGCTTGATCCTAGCTAAAGCCTGACAAAAGGACTGGACGTCTGGATTTTCTGACAGACGTCTGTGTAACAAGATGGACAGAGCTGAAATCTGTCCCTTTAATGAACTAGCTGATAAACCCTTTTCTAAACCTTCTTGTAGAAAAGACAATATCCTAGCGATCCTAACCTTACTCCAGGAGTAACCTTTGGATTCGCACCAGTATAGGTATTTCCGCCATATTTTATGGTAAATCCTTCTGGTAACAGGCTTCCTAGCCTGAATCAGGGTATCAATAACCGACTCAGAAAAACCACGTTTTGATAAAATCAAGCGTTCAATTTCCAAGCAGTCAGCTTCAGAGAAGTTAGATTTTGATGTTTGAATGGACCCTGTATCAGAAGGTCCTGTCTCAGAGGTAGAGACCAAGGCGGACAGGATGACATGTCCACTAGATCTGCATACCAAGTCCTGCGTGGCCAAGCAGGTGCTATTAGAATTACTGATGCTCTCTCCTGTTTGATTTTGGCAATCAATCGAGGAAGCAGCGGGAAGGGTGGAAACACATAAGCCATCCTGAAGTTCCAAGGTGCTGTCAAAGCATCTATCAGAACTGCTCCCGGATCCCTGGATCTGGACCCGTAGCGAGGAAGTTTGGCGTTCTGGCGAGACGCCATGAGATCTATCTCTGGTTTGCCCCAACGTCGAAGTATTTGGGCAAAGACCTCCGGATGAAGTTCCCACTCCCCCGGATGAAGAGTCTGGCGACTCAAGAAATCCGCCTCCCAGTTCTCCACTCCCGGGATGTGGATTGCTGACAGGTGGCAAGAGTGAGACTCTGCCCAGCGAATTATCTTTGATACTTCCATCATTGCTAGGGAGCTTCTTGTCCCTCCCTGATGGTTGATGTAAGCTACAGTCGTGATGTTGTCCGACTGAAACCTGATGAACCCCCGAGTTATTAACTGGGGCCAAGCCAGAAGGGCATTGAGAACTGCTCTCAATTCCAGAATGTTTATTGGAAGGAGACTCTCCTCCTGATTCCATAGTCCCTGAGCCTTCAGAGAATTCCAGACAGCGCCCCAACCTAGTAGGCTGGCGTCTGTTGTTACAATTGTCCAGTCTGGCCTGCTGAATGGCATTCCCCTGGACAGGTGTGGCCGATGAAGCCACCATAGAAGAGAATTTCTGGTCTCTTGATTCAGATTCAGAGTAGGGGACAAATCTGAGTAATCCCCATTCCACTGACTTAGCATGCATAGTTGCAGCGGTCTGAGGTGTAGGCGTGCAAAAGGTACTATGTCCATTGCCGCTACCATTAAGCCGATCACCTCCATGCATTGAGCTACTGACGGGTGTTGAATGGAATGAAGGACGCGGCATGCATTTTGAAGTTTTGTTAACCTGTCTTCTGTCAGGTAAATCTTCATTTCTACAGAATCTATAAGAGTCCCCAAGAATGGAACTCTTGTGAGAGGAAAGAGAGAACTCTTCTTTTCGTTCACTTTCCATCCATGCGACCTTAGAAATGCCAGAACTAACTCTGTATGAGACTTGGCAGTTTGAAAGCTTGAAGCTTGTATTAGAATGTCGTCTAGGTACGGAGCTACCGAAATCCCTCGCGGTCTTAGTACCGCTAGAAGGGCACCCAGAACCTTTGTGAAGATTCTTGGAGCCGTAGCCAATCCGAATGGAAGAGCTACAAACTGGTAGTGCCTGTCTAAGAAGGCAAACCTTAGATACCGGTGATGATCTTTGTGGATCGGTATGTGAAGGTAAGCATCCTTTAAATCCACTGTGGTCATGTACTGACCCTCTTGGATCATGGGTAAAATTGTCCGAATAGTTTCCATTTTGAACGATGGAACTCTTAGGAATTTGTTTAGAGTCTTTAAATCTAAGATTGGCCTGAAAGTTCCCTCTTTTTTGGGAACCACAAACAGGTTTGAGTAGAACCCTTGTCCTTGTTCCGACCACGGAACCGGATGGATCACTCCCATTGTTAACAGATCTTGTACGCAGCGTAGAAACGCTTCTTTCTTTATCTGGTTTGTTGACAACCTTGACAGATGAAATCTCCCTCTTGGGGGAGATAATTTGAAGTCTAGAAGGTATCCCTGAGATATGATCTCTAGTGCCCAGGGATCCTGAACATCTCTTGCCCAGGCCTGGGCGAAGAGAGAGAGTCTGCCCCCTACTAGATCCGGTCCCGGATCGGGGGCTCTCGGTTCATGCTGTCTTTGGGGCAGCAGCAGGTTTCCTGGCCTGCTTGCTCTTGTTCCAGGACTGGTTAGGCTTCCAGCCTTGCCTGTAACGAGCAACAGCTCCTTCCTGTTTTGGTGCAGTGGAGGTTGATGCTGCTCCTGTTTTGAAATTCCGAAAGGGACGAAAATTAGACTGTCTAGCCTTAGCTTTGGCCTTGTCTTGAGGTAGGGCGTGGCCCTTACCTCCCGTAATGTCAGCGATAATTTCTTTCAAACCGGGCCCGAATAAGGACTGCCCCTTGAAAGGTATATTAAGTAATTTGGACTTAGAAGTAACATCAGCTGACCAGGATTTTAGCCACAGTGCCCTGCGTGCCTGTATGGCGAATCCTGAGTTCTTAGCCGTAAGTTTGGTTAAATGTACTACGGCCTCCGAAATGAAAGAATTAGCTAGTTTAAGGACTCTAAGCCTGTCCGTAATGTCGTCTAGCGTAGAGGAACTAAGGTTCTCTTCAAGCGACTCAATCCAAAATGCTGCCGCAGCCGTAATCGGCGCGATACATGCAAGGGGTTGTAATATAAAACCTTAACAAACATTTTCTTAAGGTAACCCTCTAATTTTTTATCCATTGGATCTGAGAAAGCACAGCTATCCTCCACCGGGATAGTGGTACGCTTAGCTAAAGTAGAAACTGCTCCCTCCACCTTGGGGACCGTTTGCCATAAGTCCCGAGTGGTGGCGTCTATTGGAAACATCTTTCTAAATATTGGAGGGGGTGAGAACGGCACACCGGGTCTATCCCACTCCTTAGTAACAATTTCAGTTAGTCTCTTAGGTATAGGAAAAACGTCAGTACTCGCCGGTACCGCAAAGTATTTATCCAACCTACACAGTTTCTCTGGTATTGCAACAGTGTTACAATCGTTGAGAGCTGCTAAGACCTCCCCTAGTAGTACACGGAGGTTCTCCAATTTAAATTTAAAATTTGAAATATCTGAGTCCAATCTGTTTGGATCAGAACCGTCACCCACAGAATGAAGCTCTCCGTCCTCATGCTCTGCGAGCTGTGACGCAGTCATAACAGTAGCCATATCTTGTAATGTTATCTGTAATGGCCGCCCAGATGTACTAGGCGCCAAAATATCACGCACCTCCCGGGCGGGAGATGCAGGTACTGTCGCGTGAGGCGAGTTAGTCGGCATAACTCTCCCCTCGCTGTTTGGTGAAATTTGTTCACATTGTACAGATTGACTTTTATTTAAAGTAGCATCAATACAGTTAGTACATAAATTTCTATTGGGCTCCACCTTGGCATTGGAACAAATGACACAGATATCTTCCTCTGAGTCAGACATGTTTAACACACTAGCAAAAAACTTACAACTTGGTTATAATCTTTTTTAGCAAAAAACGTACTGTGCCTCAAAGAGGTACTAACGATTAAATGACAGTTGAAATAATGAACTGAAAAACAGTTATTGCATCAAATTTTAAAACAACACAACTTTTAGCAAAGGTTTGTTCCCATTAGTAAAAAACAACACTAATTAAATTTGTACATAAGAAAAACAAAACAACGTTTTTTATACACAGTCACTATAAGAATTCTCACAGCTCTGCTGAGAGAATTTACCTCCCTTCAAAGAAGTTTGAAGACCCCTGAGATCTGTCAGAGATGAACCGGATCATGCAGGACATATAAAAGTAGCTGACTGGAATTTTTTGATGCGTAGCAAAGAGCGCCAAAAACGGCCCCTCCCTCTCCCACACAGCAGTGAAGAGAAACGAAACTGTCACAATTAAAGCAAAAAACTGCCAAGTGGAAAATAATGCCCAAACATTTATTCACACAGTACCTCAGCAATGTAAACGATTCTACATTCCAGCAAAAACGTTTAACATGAGAATAGTTATTAAAAGGGTTAGTGACCTTAACACAGTAGTTCCGGTGAAATACCATCCCCAGAATACTGAAGTGTATACATACATGTCATTTTAACGGTATGGCAGGCTTTTCTCATCAATTCCATTCAGAAAATAAAAACTGCCACATACCTCAATGCAGATTCATCTGCCCGCTGTCCCCTGATCTGAAGCCTTTACCTCCCTCAGATGGTCGAGAACAGCAATATGATCTTAACGACTCCGGTTAAAATCATAGTAAAAAATCTCTGTCAGATTCTTCCTCAAACTCTGCCAGAGAAGTAATAACACGCTCCGGTGCTATTTTAAAATAACAAACTTTTGATTGAAGTCATAAAAACTAAGTATAATCACCATAGTCCTCTCACACATCCTATCTAGTCGTTGGGTGCAAGAGAATGACTGGGACTGACGTAGAGGGGAGGAGCTATATGCAGCTCTGCTGGGTGAATCCTCTTGCATTTCCTGTTGGGGAGGAGTTATATCCCAGAAGTAATGATGACCCGTGGACTGATCACACATAACAGAAGAAATTAGGTTTATTTTAAGCCTTGAAAGACCTATCCTGAGGAAGGGCGTGGCCCTTACCCCCAGTGATATCAGAAATAATCTCTTTCAAGTCAGGGCCAAACAGCGTTTTCCCCTTGAAAGGTATGTTAAGCAATTTGTTCTTGGAAGACGCATCCGCTGACCAAGATTTTAGCCAAAGCGCTCTGCGCGCCACAATAGCAAACCCTGAATTTTTCGGCGCTAATCTAGCCAATTGCAAAGTGGCGTCTAAAGTAAAAGAGTTAGCCAATTTGAGAGCATGAATTCTGTCCATAATCTCCTCATAAGAAGAATCTTTATTGAGCGACTTTTCTAGTTCATCGAACCAGAAACACGCTGCTGTAGTGACAGGAACAATGCATGAAATTGGTTGTAGAAGGTAACCTTGCTGAACAAACATCTTTTTAAGCAAACCCTCTAATTTTTTTATCCATAGGATCTTTGAAAGCACAACTATCTTCTATAGGGATAGTAGTGCGTTTGTTTAGAGTAGAAACCGCCCCCTCGACCTTGGGGACTGTCTGCCATAAGTCCTTTCTGGGGTCGACCATAGGAAACAATTTCTTAAATATAGGGGGAGGGACAAAAGGTATGCCGGGCCTTTCCCATTCTTTGTTTACAATGTCCGCCACCCGCTTGGGTATAGGAAAAGCTTCGGGGGCCCCCGGGACCTCTAGGAACTTGTCCATCTTACATAATTTCTCTGGAATGACCAAATTCTCACAATCATCCAGAGTAGATAACACCTCCTTAAGCAGAGCGCGGAGATGTTCCAATTTAAATTTGAATGTAATCACATCAGGTTCAGCTTGTTGAGAAATTTTCCCTGAATCTGAAATTTCTCCCTCAGACAAAACCTCCCTGGCCCCCTCAGACTGGTGTAGGGGCATTTCAGAACCATTATCATCAGCGTCCTCATGCTCTTCAGTATTTTCTAAAACAGAGCAGTCGCGCTTTCGCTGATAAGTGGGCATTTTGGCTAAAATGTTTTTGATAGAATTATCCATTACAGCCGTTAATTGTTGCATAGTAAGGAGTATTGGCGCACTAGATGTACTAGGGGCCTCCTGTGTGGGCAAGACTGGCGTAGACGAAGGAGGGGAAGATGCAGTACCATGCTTACTCCCCTCACTTGAGGAATCATCTTGGGCATCATTTTCTCTAAATTTTGTGTCACATACATCACATCTATTTAAATGAGAAGGAACCCTGGCTTCCCCACATACAGAACATAGTCTATCTGATAGTTCAGACATGTTAAACAGGCATAAACTTGATAACAAAGTACAAAAAACGTTTTAAAATAAAACCGTTACTGTCACTTTAAATTTTAAACTGAACACACTTTATTACTGAAAATGAGAAAAAGTATGAAGGAATTGTTCAAAATTCACCAAAATTTCACCACAGTGTCTTAAAGCCTTAAAAGTATTGCACACCAAATTTGAAAGCTTTAACTCTTAAAATAACGGAACCGGAGCCGTTTTTATATTTAACCCCTATACAGTCCCTGGTATCTGCTTTGCTGAGACCCAACCAAGCCCAAAGGGGAATACGATACCAAATGACGCCTTCAGTAAGCTTTTTCAATGTGTCTGAGCACCTCACACATGCATCTGCATGCCTTGCTTCTCAAAAACAACTGCGCAATAGAGGCGCGAAAATGAGGCTCTGCCTATGATTAGAGAAGGCCCCCAGTGAAAAAGGTGTCTAATACAGTGCCTGCCGGTTATTTTACATAATTCACAAGAATAAAATAACTCCTCAAAGCTATGAACTATTAAAAATGCTTATAAATCAATCGTTTTAGCCCAGAAAAATGTCTACCAGTCTTTAAAGCCCTTGTGAAGCCCTTTATTCTTATTTAATAAAAATGGCTTACCGGATCCCATAGGGAAAATGACAGCTTCCAGCATTACCAAGTCTTGTTAGAAATGTGTCATACCTCAAGCAGCAAAAGTCTGCTCACTGTTTCCCCCAACTGAAGTTAATTCCTCTCAACAGTCCTGTGTGGAAACAGCCATCGATTTTAGTAACGGTTGCTAAAATCATTTTCCTCTTACAAACAGAAATCTTCATCTCTTTTCTGTTTCAGAGTAAATAGTACATACCAGCACTATTTTAAAATAACAAACTCTTGATTGAAGAATAAAAACTACATTAAAACACCAAAAAACTCTAAGCCATCTCCGTGGAGATGTTGCCTGTACAACGGCAAAGAGAATGACTGGGGAAGGCGGAGCCTAGGAGGGATCATGTGACCAGCTTTGCTGGGCTCTTTGCCATTTCCTGTTGGGGGAAGAGAATATCCCACAAGTAAGGATGACGCCGTGGACCGGACACACCTATGTTGGAGAAATTAGACTGTTTGGCCTTTGATTTGGCCCTGTCCTGAGGAAGGGTATGACCCTTGCCTCCAGTAATGTCAGCAATAATTTCCTTCAAACCAGGCCCGAATAAGGTCTGCCCCTTGAAAGGAATGTTGAGTAATTTAGACTTTGAAGTCACGTCAGCTGACCAGGATTTAAGCAATAGCGCCCTACGTGCCTGGATGGCAAATCCGGAATTCTTAGCCGTTAGTTTAGTCAAATGAACAATGGCATCAGAAACAAATGAGTTAGCTAGCTTAAGCGTTCTAAGCTTGTCAATAATTTCATTCAATGGAGCGGTCTGGATGGCCTCTTCCAGGGCCTCAAACCAGAATGCCGCCGCAGCAGTGACAGGCGCAATGCATGCAAGGGGCTGTAAAATAAAACCTTGTTGAATAAACATTTTCTTAAGGTAACTCTCCAATTTTTTATCCATTGGATCTGAAAAAGCACAACTGTCCTCAACCGGGATAGTGGTACGCTTTGCTAAAGTAGAAACTGCTCCCTCCACCTTAGGGACCGCCTGCCATAAGTCCCGTGTAGTGGCATCTATTGGAAACATTTTTCTAAATATAGGAGGTGGGGAAAAGGGCACACCAGGTCTATCCCACTCCTTGCTAATAATTTCTGTAAGCCTTTTAGGTATAGGAAAAACATCAGTACACACCGGCACCGCATAGTATCTATCCAGCCTACACAATTTCTCTGGAATTGCAACTGTGTTACAGTCATTCAGAGCAGCTAATACCTCCCCAAGCAATACACGGAGGTTCTCAAGCTTAAATTTAAAATTAGAAATCTCTGAATCAGGGTTCCCCGAGTCAGAGATGTCACCCACAGACTGAAGCTCTCCGTCCTCATGTTCTGCATACTGTGACGCAGTATCAGACATGGCTCTAACATCATTTGCGCGCTCTGTATCTCTCCTAACCCCAGAGCTATCGCGCTTGCCTCTTAATTCAGGCAATCTAGATAATACCTCTGACAGGGTATTATTCATGATTGCAGCCATGTCCTGCAAGGTAATCGCTATGGGCGTCCCTGATGTAATTGGCGCCATATTAGCGTGCGTCCCCTGAGCGGGAGGCGAAGGGTCTTACACGTGGGGAGAGTTAGTCGGCATAACTTCCCCCTCGGCAGAACCGTCTGGTGATAATTCTTTTATAGATAAAGACTGATCTTTACTGTTTAAGGTGAAATCAATACATTTAGTACACATTCTCCTATGGGGCTCCACCATGGCTTTCAAAACATAATGAACAAGTATGTTCCTCTGTGTCAGACATGTTTAAACAGACTAGCAATGAGACTAGCAAACGTTACTGCGCCTGCAAGAAACACAAATTGTCCCAAATTTTGAAATAACAGTGAAAAAATGCAGTTACACTAACGAAATTTTTATAGTGTATGTAATAAGTTAGCAGAGCATTGCACCCATTTGCAAATGGATGATTAACCCCTTAATACCAAAAACGGAATAACAAATGACAAAAACGTTTTTTCAACAGTCACAACAACTGCCACAGCTCTACCGTGGCTTTTTACCTCCCTCAATACGACTTTTGAAGCCTTTTGAGCCCTTCAGAGAAGTCCTGGATCATGCAGGAAGAAGCTGGATGTCTATGTCTGTAATTTTTGCTGTGCAAAAAAAAAAAAAAAAACCGCCAAAATAGGCCCCTCCCACTCATATTACAACAGTGGGAAGCCTCAGGGAACTGTTTCTAGGCAAAATTCAAGCCAGCCATGTGGAAAAAACTAGGCCCCAATAAGTTTTATCACCAAACCTATGTAAAAAACGATTAAACCTGCCAGCAAACGTTTTAAAATACACTTTTATATGAGTATGTATCTCTATTAATAAGCCTGATACCAGTCGCAGGATGGAATTTCTCTAAAGTCTGTCCGGTTTTAATATATAGGGGTTAAAGTCCCTCTATAAGGGGTAAAAAAATCCCCTCAGCAAGTATGATTCCTGCCATTAAGCGTGGGTTTGTGTCCTATTGCAAGTTATAGCGTGAGTTAAAGTCTCACCTTAAGTGCCTTTGTTTGCAAGTTAGAGTCTTGCCATTAAGCGCAGGATAAAGTCCTGCCATAATATAGTTTAAATATCACTGCAGCCGAGTAGTCATTTGTTGATGCTGAATTGCTTTGATTTCGCTGCTTTTTCATTTGTGCTGTGCTTAGAAATAATTAGTAATTGTGGTTACCATTATTGCTGCTATTATTTCATTGCTAATCTTATTGTGTTGTGAATGTGGGGGCTCTGTTCAAAGTAAAAAACACAGGGCTTAGTGATAAGGGCTGTTGCTGCATATTGTGCTAAATTGAGATAACTTTGCAAGCTATAGGGTTATTGTTGCTTGAATGTATAAGAATGTGGAACGAGAAATATTTTCAAGAGCTCTTGGCATCATTTTAATTTGTCATGTAGTGTCCCTTTAAACACCTATTACTTCTCATTTCCAACACATACCAGTGTGAATGGAATTAATAAAAATGTGAATAGAAATAATAAAAATGTAGGGTTTTAACTATCTTTTTATTCAAGCAACCAAGCTTTGTAAACATTTGACATACAATTTTTTTTATTCATTTTTTAAACAAAAAAAAACTAAAGATGGAGTTAAGCAATGGAAATTAGTAAAGTTGGTCAATTTACCAGAAAACTTGTTACAATAGGAAACCAATTTTTTTTCAGCAGATGTGACTATATTCTATATATAAAGGCACTAAAGGAAATGCCTAAACATTGGAACAACAAAATGGTAGGTTTGATTTCTGCTGTCGGTGTCAGAACTATGGCATGAACATCAGTTTTTGCACTAATTTTTAGTTCCTCTTCTTGCCAGACGGTCAGCCATTTCATTTCCTATGTTACCAGAATGTCCAGGCACATGTTTCTAGTTTGGGAGGGAGAAAAAAAGAGAATAACTTAAATTATGCTTGCCTGATAATTCAAATTGAAAGAGTCCACAGCAGCATTTATTACTTTTGGGAAATAAGAACCTGGCCACCAGGAGGAGACAAAGACACCCTAGCCAAAGGCTTAAATACTCCTCCCACTTCCCTCATCTCCCAGTCATTTTGCTGAGGAACAAGGAACAGTATAAGAAATACCAGGGTGAAAAAGGTGCCAGAAGATAAAAAGAAAAAAATTATGCTTACCTGATAAATGTATTTCTTTTTTGACACGATGAGTCCACAGATCATCTTCATTACTAATGGGATATTCAACCTCCTGGTGAGCAGGAGGCGGCAAAGAGCACCACAGCTAAGCAGTTAAATAGCTCCTCCCTTCCCTCCCACTCCAGTCATTCGACCGAAGTTAAGGATAGAAAGGAAAAAGGAAATTTATGCTTACCTGATAAATTTGTTTCTTTTTAGATACGATAAGTCCACAGATTTCATCCTTAAATGTGGGATATCGCCTTCTGGTCAGCAGTCGGAGGCAAAGAGCTCCACAGCAGAGCTGCATAAATAGCTCCTCCCCCCCAACCCAGTCATTCGACCGAAGTTAGGAAGAGAAAGGAAAAGCCAAGGAGCAGAGGTGACTGAAGTTTAACAAAAATAAAATCCTGTCTTTAGAAAAATAACAGGGTGGGCCGTGGACTCGTCATATCGTAAAAGAAATAAATATATCAGGTAAGCATAAATTTCCTGTTATCATCTGTGGAGTTGTTTGATCTGCACCAAGTGGCGCCCTCTATCTCCTTTGTTGTATATCATCTTATCCTGTGTTGTGGCGCGACACTCTAGAGGAGCTGCCTGCTGTCTTGGATTTGTGCTATTGAGACCTATTGCATCACTGATCATTATCAATTGGACTATTTGCCTGGTCTACCTGTATCATTTGGTTTATTTATTTAGATAGGTGTATATGTATATATACACACACACACACATACATGTTCACAAGTTAAAATGGAGGGATTGTTCCCTTATTTACATACTGTCATCTTCTATATACAATGTGGTGAATTTTAAATTACATACCACATTTCAATAAATTAATTTAAACTAACTAGGTCGCTCTGACCTGTAGGAAACGCATATATGGGTACCAGTTTATGAGTTGTCAAATAACTATCCTCTTCTCATATTGTATTGATTGACTGTTCCACACTTGACGGTCCCTGGTTCACATATTGTATTATCCATTTAAATATTCACTTAGTCTGTATATATACACTTTTAATTTCGTTCATATCTATATCTAGTCAGTGCCTTGGCACCTCTTACAAGTACCTGTGTGGCTATTTTTGCCATTGGTGTATTAGTTTGTTTTTGTCTTTTCCAGATTCACTTTCCACCCGTGAGACCTCAGAAAGGACAGAACTATGTCTGTATGAGATATTGTCAGTTGGTAAGACAACGCTTGGATCAGAATATCGTCCAGATAAGGCGCCACTGCAATGCCCCGCGGCCTGAGAACCGCCAGAAGAGACCCTAGAACCTTTGTGAAGATCCTGGGTGCTGTGGCCAACCCAAAGAGAAGAGCCACGAACTGAAAATGTTTGTCCAGGAAAGCAAACCTTAGGAACTGGTGATGATCTTTGTGGACAGGAATATGAAGATATGCATCCTTCAAGTCCACGGTAGTCATATATTGACCCTCCTGGATCAATGGCAGAATTGTCCGAATAGTCTCCATCTTGAAGGATGGGACTCTGAGAAACTTGTTTAGACCTTTGAGATCTAAAATGGGTCGAAACGTCCCCTCTTTTTTGGGGACCACAAAAAGATTCAAGTAAAATCCCAGTCCCTGTATTGGAACGGACCAAATTACTCGCATAGTAGAGAGATCTTTTACACGTCGTAAGAATGCCTCTCTTTTTATCTGGTCTACAGACAATCGTGAAAGAAACCTCCCCCTTGGGAGAGAATTATTGAATTCCAGTCCTGAACATCTCTTATCCAAGCCTGGGTAAAGAAAGTCTGCCCCCTACAAGATCCGGTCCTGGATCGGGGGCCGTCCCTTCATGCTGATTTGGGAGCAGCAGAGGGCTTCTTGGGTTGTTTACCTTTGTTCCAAGCCTGGTTGGGTCTCAAGACGGACTTGGCTTTTATAAAATTCCATTCCTGTTTAGCGGAAGAAGAGGGACTCCTTTGAAATTCCGAAAGGAAAGAAAATTATTCTGTTTACCCCTCAGTTTAGCTGCTTTATCCTGAGGTAGATGACCTTTACCTCCCGTAATGTCAGAAATGATTTCTTTCAAGTCAGGCCCGAAAAAGGTCTTTCCTTGGAAAGGAATAGCCAAAAGCTTTGATTTAGAGGACACATCGGCCGACCAAGACTTTAACCATAACGCTCTACGCGCTAGAATGGCAAATCCAGCATTCTTAGCCGCCAATTTGGCAATCTGAAAGGCGGCATCTGTAATAAAAGAATTAGCCAGCTTAAGAGCCTTAATTCTATCTAAAATATCCTCTAAAGGAGTCTCAATCTTAAGCGACACCTCTAAGGCGTCAAACCAAAAGGCCGCAGCAGTTGTAACTGGTACAATATAGGCCGTCGTTTGTAAAAGAAAACCCTGATGAATAAATAACCTTTTCAGAAGACCCTCCAACTTTTTATCCATAGGATCTTTGAAAGCACAACTGTCCTCAATAGGAATAGTTGTACGCTTAGCCAGGGTAGATATAGCTCCCTCCACCTTAGGGACTGTTTGACAAGAATCCCGAACAGTGTCAGCTATGGGATACATTTTCTTAAAATTAGGGGAAGGTGAGAAAGGGATACCCCGTCTTTCCCATTCCCCCGTAATAATTTCAGAGATTCTCTTAGGAACCAGAAAAACATCAAAGTAAGCAGGAACCTTTAAGTATTTGTCCATCGTCACAGGAACCAAGGTGGCTTCTGCCCTTCTGCGTTTGCCCTGTAACACTGGCAACTTGGATAAAACCTCTGTAAGAGTGGATGACATAACTGCAGCCATATCCTGCAGAGTAAATGAAGTGAACGCGGTTGAGGAACACGGCGTCGCTCGGGTAGGCGTTAAAGGTTGTGACGCTTGGGGAGAAAGTAGCGGCATACCCTGAATCTCATCAGTCTGAGAAGCATCCTTAGACATACTTGCATTAAAGAAAATCTGTCCTTTACATTGTAAGGCCCTTTCAGTACATGAGGGATTCAAAGTAAGAGGGGGTTCCACATTGGCATCTAAACACATAGAACAGGTACTTTACAGAAGTTCAGCCATGTTAAACAGACTAGCAATAATAATATTAGTCATCCTTTACTTGATATATTCAACATTGAAAGTCAAATTTTATAGTAAAATATTTTAAATCAAAAAACCTATTGTGCCTTTATAAATAATAAAAGCGTGCAGCGATAAAAAGTGCCATCCAAGACTTAACTACACTGCTCCGTTTGTTCAGATATGTATCAAACTTAATAAAACTTGCACCTCGCCACAGCTCTGCTGCGGCACCTACCTGCCCCCAGACCAATACTGATCTTCCGTGAGCAGCGCTCCCAAGTCTCTTTGTACCCTTATATCCACAAACTGACTTAGGCCACACTAGAGCCTAAGAACCTGCTGCTAGTCGGAGATCTGGATAACTAATGCGCGGCTGAGCGCGCAAAACTAGGCTCCGCCCACCGTGGGTGCAAATTGAGTCAAATTGAGACCCGCATGGGGAGAAAAATATGTCTGTTTTCACATAACCCCAAACAACGAAAACGCCAATGTGCCCTCTTAAACACACATTCCCTTAGCCAGGTATAAGTTATTACAATAATGACAGCCCTTAGGAAACTAACCGCATCTCCCAGCGTCAGCCCACATACAGCATAGTCAGCATAAGTGAATATAATAAAGTCACTGCGCAAACACAATTAATAAAAGAAAAAGGGAATTCCAGGCACACCATTTCATTTTACATAGTGCATACCGTTATCCCTCCCCAGTAGGGTTGCAACGATACCGATACTAGTATCGGTATCGATACCAAGTACTTGCATGAGTACTTGTACTCGTGTAAATGTACCGATACTTAAACCGATACCTCCACTTACTACCCACATGCTATCTTGTGGTGTTTTTTTCAAACTGCATGTTCCCATTTCATTTAAAGCTGGAGTGGAGACTAAACTAAAAAATGTTTACTACTGTTCTGCCAATACAAATTGCTCTTATTGTAGGAGAGATCACTGTACTGCGTTCAGACAAACCCCTGAAGTACTGGGCAGTTAATAAACTAAGATTTCAAGCTCTGGCTAAAATGGCCTAAAAATATCTTTCTGCCCCATACAGTAGTGTGGAAAGTTGAACCTCCTTACTGATAGCAAAAACAGACTTGTATCTGAACATGCAGAGATGCTTCTGTTCTGTTCCTTAAAAAGAACTTGCCACTAACTTTTGAAAAATTATTCTAATTGCTAGATTGCCTTTTATACTGCTAGTTCTCATCTTGCACAATTATGTTCAAAACATACTGTACTCTGAGGAACATCTTAGCTTATATAATTGCAGGAAGAGTACTCATAGGAAAACTTAAGTTAATCCCAATTAACACTCATCCTGCAATTATAGGACTAGATTTAGATTACATTTGATTGGTAAGCTTTACCAATGCTCTTTTCACATTTCCAATGCCATAGCCTTTAATGGAGTAGGACGTAAAGCTGACCAGTCAAATGTAATCTAGCCCATAGTGTTGTTCACCATGTTATTTTTTACTGTATGGCACTTTGGTTGGTTGCAATTTTATATTTGTTATTTTTTGTTGTTAATATATTTTATTGTAATATTTTTATTCCTAAACATGTTCTGTGAACTTTGTGACAAATAAAACCTGTTTTATTATTTCATAATGTCTTTTGAGCTACAGTCCTTCATAATTATAAAGAAGAAATCTTAAATAATTAGTCTATATTGTGCTTGGTAAACTGTCACATGCCATAAAAAAAAAGTATCGGTAATTGGTATCGGCGAGTATTTGAGAACAAGTATCGGTACTTGTACTCGGTCTTAAAAAAATGGTATCGGTGCAACCCTACTCCCCAGTACAGGAAATAATGGACTAAACATACCTCAATGCTGAGCGTAGCATGACACGGCTCCCCACACTGAAAATGTTCTTTACACTACCTTCAACCGATCTGTGGGAAACCGCAGGATCTTAGAGAATGTTTGCTAAGATCATCAACAATCAGGGCAGAAAATAAAATGTCTCCACTCCTCTTGGGAAGATATTGACTGACGATTTCTCCCTGAGAAAAATAGTACTCACTGGCACCATTTTAAAACAAAAAAAACTTCTTGATTGAAGAATCTAAACTAACACCTCACTTTACCTCTTCCTATCACTAACACAGGCAAAGAGAATGACTGGGGTGGGAGGGAAGGGAGGGGCTATATATACAGCTCTGCTGTGGTGCTCTTTGCCTCCTCCTGCTGACCAGGAGGCGTAATCCCATAAGTAAGGATGAAATCCATGGACTCGTCATATCTTGTAAAGGAAAGATTGAACATCTGCCAGACGGTTGTGTAACAAAATAGATAAAGCAGAAATCTGTCCTTTTAAGGAACTTGCTGATAACCCTTTCTCCAATCCGTCTTGGAGAAAAGAAAATCCTGGGAATCCGAACCCTACTCCATGAGTAGCCCTTGGATTCACACCAATAAAGATATTTACGCCATATCTTATGGTAAATTCTTCTAGTAACAGGCTTACGTGCCTGAATCAAGGTATCTATGACCAAATCAGAAAACCCACACTTAGACAAAATTAAGCGTTCAATCTCCAAGCAGTTAGCTGCAGAGAAACTAGATTTGGATGATGGAAGGGGCTCTGAATGAGAAGGTCGTTCCTCAATGGGAGCTTCAACGGCGGCTGAGATGACATGTCCACCAGATTGGCATACCAAGTCCTGCAAGGCCACACAGGCGTTGAGAATCACCAATGCCCCCTCCTGTTTGACTCGAGCAATCACCCGGAGAAGGAGAGCAAATGGAGGGAACACATAAGCTAGACTGAAAGACCAAGGCACTGCCAAGGCATCTATCAGCTAGGCCTAAGGGATCCCTGGACCTAGAAAGCTTGGCATTCCTGACGAGATGCCATGAGATCCAACTCTGGCCTGCCTCATCTGAGTATCAGGCTGGAAAATACCTCCGGATGGAGTTACCACTCTCCCGGATGAAATGTCTGTCTGCTCAGAAAATTTGCTTCCCAGTTGTCCACCCCTGGGATGTAGATCGCAGACAGATGGCAGGAGTGAGACTCCGCCCACTGCATTATCTTGGCTTGGCTACTTCTGTCATCGCTAAGGAACTTCTTGTTCCTCCCTGATGATTGATGTAAGCTATCGTAATGTCCAACTGGAATCTGATGAATTGGGCCGAAGCCAACTGAGGCCAAGCCCAAAGCGCATTGAATATTGCTCTCAACTCTAGGATATTGATGGGAAGGAGAGACTCAGCGTGAGTCCATACACCCTGAGCCCTTAGGGAGTTCCAGACTGCTCCCCATCCTAACAGGCTGGCATCCGTTGTCACTATCACCAGTTCACTCAGTGCATGAGGGACAAAAAGTAACAGGGGGTTCCACATTGGCATTCAAACATAAGGGACATGTAATGCTCTGAAGATCCTCCATGACCATAAACAATTTTGATTGTGGTACTGTTAAATATCAAATTTATATACACTCTCAAAAATATGACTTGACAATCTAGAGAAACAATGTGGAACTGATTCTCTAAGTGTAAAATATGAATTCCAGCTTGTCCTACTTTCACAGCCCCAAATAAGCAGCAATTGTGACAGAAATTAACAGCAATTCCTTAACAAAGTTAAACAGTGCACCTCCTCGCCACAGCTCTGCTGCGGTACCTACCTACCCCCACGGCACACTGACACAGTCTGCAAGTCTCCTGAACGCCTAAGACCGCCTGCTAAAAACGTCAACCATGCGGTCTTAGCGAACGTCTGGAAACAATCCTCTGCCGGATGTCGGAAAAAAATGTGCAGCTTCTAGACACATCCGGTCTGAAGCGCGCAAAGCTAAGCCCGCCCCTCGTGGGCGGCAAGACAGAAAACATCCGGCTAAGAATAGACAAGCGATCGCTGGGAAAAGAAACAACTGACCGCGTTGCAGGACTATGAACCCTGTTTAATAAAAGACACAAAAACACTGTCACAGCCCATATCGGAACCTTCTTAGCTCCGGAATAAATTCCCCTGCGTCAAACAGCCTCTAAAATAAATAAAGCAAGTCGTCACAGTAGGAACCTAAGCATTTGAAACAGTCCCACGATGTGACATATACCCACTACATGTCCAAGTGTCCCCTTGAGCCGAGTGGTACCTAGTACCAAGGGTAGCCCTTGCCCAGTAGGTCTAAATCCCCCACTATTTAATAGGCAACAACTACAGCCTTTTCATAGTAAATAGTGTCCCAGAATATAAAAACAGAATTTATGCTTACCTGATAAATTACTTTCTCTTGCGGTGTATCCAGTCCTCGGATTCATCCTTTACTTGTGGGATATTCTCATTCCCTACAGGAAGTGGCAAAGAGAGCACACAACAGAGCTGTCCATATAGCTCCCCCTCTAGCTCCACCCCCCAGTCATTCGACCAAAGGTTAGGAAGATAAAGGAGAAACCATAGCGTGCAGTGGTGACTGTAGTTTAAACAAATTTTTTTTTACCTGACTTAAATGCCAGGGCGGGCTGTGGACTGGATACACCGCAAGAGAAAGTAATTTATCAGGTAAGCATAAAACAGAATTTATGCTTACCTGATAAATTACTTTCTCCAACGGTGTGTCCGGTCCACGGCGTCATCCTTACTTGTGGGAATCTCTTCCCCAACAGGAAATGGCAAAGAGTACCAGCAAAGCTGGCCATATAGTCCCTCCTAGGCTCCGCCCACCCCAGTCATTCGACCGACGGACAGGAGGAAAAATATAGGAGAAACCATATGGTACCGTGGTGACTGTAGTTAGAGAAAATAATTCATCAAACCTGATTAAAAAAACCGGGGCGGGCCGTGGACCGGACACACCGTTGGAGAAAGTAATTTATCAGGTAAGCATAAATTCTGTTTTCTCCAACATTGGTGTGTCCAGTCCACGGCGTCATCCTTACTTGTGGGAACCAATACCAAAGCTTTAGGACACGGATGAAGGGAGGGAGCAAATCAGGTCACCTAAACGGAAGGCACCACGGCTTGCAAAACCTTTCTCCCAAAAATAGCCTCCGAAGAAGCAAAAGTATAAAATTTGTAAAATTTGGCAAAAGTGTGCAGTGAAGACCAAGTCGCTGCCTTACATATCTGGTCAATAGAAGCCTCATTCTTGAAGGCCCATGTGGAAGCCACAGCCCTAGTGGAGTGAGCTGTGATTCTTTCAGGAGGCTGCCGTCCGGCAGTCTCGTAAGCCAATCGGATGATGCTTTTAAGCCAAAAGGAAAGAGAGGTAGAAGTCGCTTTTTGACCTCTCCTTTTACCAGAATAGACGACAAACAAAGAAGATGTTTGTCTGAAATCTTTTGTAGCCTCTAAATAGAATTTTAGAGCACGGACTACGTCCAAATTGTGTAACAAACGTTCCTTCTTTGAAACTGGATTCGGACATAAAGAAGGTACAACTATCTCCTGGTTAATATTCTTGTTAGAAACAACCTTTGGAAGAAAACCAGGCTTAGTACGCAAAACCACCTTATCTGCATGGAACACCAGATAAGGCGGAGAACACTGCAAAGCAGATAACTCTGAAACTCTTCTAGCAGAAGAAATAGCAACCAAAAACAAAACTTTCCAAGATAGTAACTTAATATCTATGGAATGTAAAGGTTCAAACGGAACCCCTTGAAGAACTGAAAGAACTAGATTTAGACTCCAGGGAGGAGTCAAAGGTCTGTAAACAGGCTTGATCCTAACCAGAGCCTGAACAAATGCTTGAACATCTGGCACAGCTGCCAGTCTTTTATGTAGTAAGACAGATAAAGCAGAGATCTGTCCCTTTAGAGAACTTGCAGATAATCCATTCTCCAAACCTTCTTGTAGAAAGGAGAGAATCTTAGGAATTTTTATCTTATTCCATGGGAACCCTTTGGATTCACACCAACAGATATATCTTTTCCATATTTTATGGTAAATCTTTCTAGCTACTGGTTTTCTGGCCTGAACCAGAGTATCTATCACAGAATCTGAAAACCCACGCTTTGATAGAATCAAGCGTTCAATCTCCAAGCCGTCAGCTTGAGGGAGACCAGATTTGGATGTTCGAATGGACCCTGAACAAGAAGGTCCTGTCTCAAAGGTAGCTTCCATGGTGGAACCGATGACATATTCACCAGGTCTGCATACCAAGTCCTGCGTGGCCACGCAGGAGCTATCAAGATCACTGAGGCCCTCTCCTGTTTGATCCGGGCTACCAGCCTGGGAATGAGAGGAAACGGTGGGAATACATAAGCTAGGTTGAAGGTCCAAGGTGCTACTAGTGCATCTACTAGAGTCGCCTTGGGATCCCTGGATCTGGACCCGTAGCAAGGAACCTTGAAGTTCTGACGAGACGCCATCAGATCCATGTCTGGAATGCCCCATAATTGAATCAACTGGGCAAAAATCTCCGGGTGGAGTTCCCACTCCCCCGGATGGAATGTCTGACAACTCAGATAATCCGCCTCCCAGTTTTCCACTCCTGGGATGTGGATCGCAGATAGGTGGCAGGAGTGATCCTCCGCCCATTTTATGATTTTGGTCACTTCTCTCATCGCCAGGGAACTCCTTGTTCCCCCCTGATGGGTTGATGTAAGCAACCGTCGTCATGTTGTCTGATTGGAATCTTATGAATCTGGCCTTTGCTAGTTGAGGCCAAGCCCTGAGAGTATTGAATATCGCTCTCAGTTCCAGAATGTTTATCGGGAGAAGAGACTCTTCCCGAGACCATAGACCCTGAGCTTTCAGGGAGTCCCACACCGCGCCCCAGCCCACTAGACTGGCGTTGGTCGTGACGATGACCCACTCTGGTCTGCGGAAGCTCATTCCCAGGGACAGGTGATCCTGGGTTAGCTACCAACAGAGTGAGTCTCTGGTCTTCTGATCTACTTGAATCACTGGAGACAAGTCTGTATAGTCCCCATTCCACTGTTTGAGCATGCACACTTGTAATGGTCTTAGATGAATTTGTGCAAAAGGAACTATGTCCATTGCTGCAACCTTCAACCCTACTACTTCCATGCACTGCACTATGGAAGGATGTGGAACAGAATGAAGAACTTGACAAGTGCTTAGAAGTTTTGATTTTCTGACCTCTGTCAGAAAAATCCTCATTTCTAAGGAATCTATTATTGTTCCCAAGAAGGGAACTCTTGTTGACGGAGACAGAGAACTTTTTTCTATGTTCACCTTCCATCCGTGTGATCTGAGAAAGGCTAGAACGATGTCTGTATGAGCCTTTGCTTTTGAAAGGGACGACGCTTGTATTAGAATGTCGTCCAAGTATGGTACTACTGCAATGCCCCTCGGTCTTAGAACCGCTAGAAGGGACCCGAGTACCTTTGTGAAAATCCTTGGAGCAGTGGCTAACCCGAATGGGAGGGCCACAAACTGGTAATGTTTGTCCAGAAAGGCAAACCTTAGGAACTGATGATGTTCTTTGTGGATAGGAATATGTAGGTACGCATCCTTTAGATCCACGGTAGTCATAAATTGGCCTTCCTGGATAGTGGGTAGAATCGTTCGAATGGTTTCCATCTTGAACGATGGTACCCTGAGAAATTTGTTTAGGATCTTCAAATCCAAAATCGGTCTGAAGGTTCCCTCTTTTTTGGGAACTACGAACAGATTTGAATAAAATCCCATTCCTTGTTCCTTTATTGGAACTGGGTGTATCACTCCCATCTTTAACAGGTCTTCTACACAATGTAAGAACGCCTGTCTCTTTATTTGGTTTAAGGATAAGTGAGACATGTGGAACCTTCCCCTTGGGGGTAGTTCCCTGAATTCCAGAAGATAACCCTGAGAAACTATTTCTAGTGCCCAGGGATCCTGAACATCTTTTGCCCAAGCCTGAGCAAAGAGAGAGAGTCTGCCCCCTACTAGACCCGGTCCCGGATCGGGGGCTACTCCTTCATGCTGTTTTGTTAGCAGCAGCAGGCTTCTTGGCCTGCTTACCCTTGTTCCAGCCATGCATCGGTTTCCAGGCTGGTTTGGGTTGTGAGGCATTACCCTCTTGCTTAGAGGATGCAGAATTAGAGGCCGGTCCGTTCCTGAAATTGCGAAAGGAACGAAAAACATAATTTATGATTACCTGATAAATTCCTTTCTCCTGTAGTGTAGTCAGTCCACGGGTCATCATTACTTATGGGATATTAATAAGTCACACCCAGTCATTCGACCGAGAACCAAACGAGAAAGGAGAAACTATAGGGTGCAGTGGTGACTGGAGTATAATTAAAAAATTTAGACCTGCCTTAAAAAACAGGGCGGGCCGTGGACTGACTACACTACAGGAGAAAGGAATTTATCAGGTAAGCATAAATTATGTTTTCTCCTGTTAAGTGTAGTCAGTCCACGGGTCATCATTACTTATGGGATACCAATACCAAAGCTAAGTACACGGATGACGGGAGGGACAGGCAGGATCTCTATACGGAAGGAACCACTGCCTGAAGAACCTTTCTCCCAAAAACAGCCTCCGAAGAAGCGAAAGTGTCAAATTTGTAAAATTTGGAAAAAGTATGAAGTGAAGACCAAGTTGCAGCCTTGCAAATCTGTTTAACAGAGGCCTCATTCTTAAAGGCCCAGGTGGAAGCCACAGCTCTAGTGGAATGAGCTGTAATTCTTTCAGGAGGCTGCTGTCCAGCAGTCTCATAGGCTAAACGTATTATGCTACGAAGCCAAAAAGAGAGAGAGGTAGCCGAAGCCTTTTGACCTCTCCTCTGTCCAGAGTAAACGACAAACAGAGAAGAAGTTTGTCGAAAATCTTTAGTTGCCTGTAAGTAGAACTTCAGAGCACGGACCACGTCTAGATTATACAAAAGACGTTCCTTCTTTGAAGAAGGATTAGGACATAATGATGGAACAACAATCTCTTGATTGATATTCCTGTTAGAAACAACCTTAGGTAAAAACCCAGGTTTAGTACGCAGGACTACCTTGTCTGAATGAAAGATCAGATAAGGAGAATCACAATGTAGGGCAGAAAACTCAGAGACTCTTCGAGCCGAGGAAATAGCCATCAAAAACAAAACTTTCCAAGATAAAAGCTTAATATCAATGGAATGAAGGGGTTCAAACGGAACACCCTGAAGAACTTTAAGAACCAAGTTTAAGCTCCATGGAGGAGCAACAGCTTTAAACACAGGCTTAATTCTAGCCAAAGCCTGACAAAAGGCCTGGACGTCTGTATTCTCTGCCAGACGTTTGTGTAAAAGTATAGACAGAGCTGAAATCTGTCCCTTTAGCGAACTAGCGGACAAACCCTTTTCTAAACCCTCTTGTAGAAAAGCCAATATCCTAGGAATCCTAACCTTACTCCATGAGTAACTCTTGGATTCGCACCAATATAAATATTTAAGCCATATCTTATGGTAAATTTTTCTGGTCACAGGTTTCCGAGCCTGTATCAATGTATCAATAACCGAATCCGAAAACCCCCGCTTAGATAGAATCAAGCGTTCAATTTCCAGGCAGTCAGCCTCAGAGAAATTAGGTTTGGATGGCTGAAAGGACCCTGAATTATAAGGTCCTCTCTCAGAGGAAGAGACCATGATGGACAGGACGACATGTCCACTAGGTCTGCATACCAGGTCCTGCGTGGCCACGCAGGCGCTATCAGAATTACCGATGCCCTCTCCTGTTTGATCCTGGCAATCAGTCGAGGTAGCAACGGAAATGGTGGAAACACATAAGCTATGTTGAAAACCCAAGGGGCTGCTAATGCATCTACCAGCACCGCTCCCGGGTCCCTGGACCCGTAACAGGGAAGCTTCGCGTTCTGGCGAGATGCCATGAGATCCAGATCCGGTTTGCCCCAACGACGAATCAGTTGAGCAAATACCTCCGGGTGAAGTTCCCACTCTCCCGGATGAAAAGTCTGGCGACTTAGGAAATCCGCCTCCCAGTTCTCCACACCTGGGATGTAAATCGCTGACAGGTGGCAAGAGTGAGACTCTGCCCCAGCGAATTATCTTCGAGACTTCCAACATCGCTAGGGAACTCCTGGTTCACCCTTGATGATTGATGTAAGCCACAGTCGTGATATTGTCCGACTGAAATCTGATGAACCTCAGTCTTGCTAACTGAGGCCAAGCTAGAAGAGCATTGAATATTGCTCTTAATTCTAGAAACTTTATTGGAAGGAGTTTCTCCTCCTGAGTCCATGAACCCTGAGCCTTCAGGGAATTCCAGACTGCTCCCCAGCCTAGAAGGCTGGCATCCGTTGTTACAATCGTCCAATCTGGTCTGCGAAAGGTCATTCCTTTGGACAGATGAACCGGTAACAACCACCAGAGAAGAGAATCTCTGGTCTCCTGGTCCAGATTTAGCAAAGGGAACAGATCTGAGTAATCCCCGTTCCATTGACTGAGCATGCATAGTTGCAGCGGTCTGAGATGCAGGCGCGCAAATGGCACTATGTCCATTGCCGCGACCATTAAGCCGATTACCTCCATGCACTGAGCTACTGATGGGCTTGGGGTGAGTAGTGTATCCAGGCGCCAACAATGGAGGCTAAGGCTAAAGTTAGAACTAAATGTTTATTCGAGACAAATCTTATATACAATAAATGATGCTGATTAAAATGTAATAAAACACTTTAGACAAATGGTTAAAATTGTTAGTTAAAAATGCAAGGATCCTCGCTAAAATGATTAAAAACAATAAACTATATTATTACACTTTGTACAGGGTAAACTTATATGATCTTACACTTTATACGGAGTAATCATATATATAAAAAACAGAATTTATGTTTACCTGATAAATTACTTTCTCCAACGGTGTGTCCGGTCCACGGCGTCATCCTTACTTGTGGGATATTCTCTTCCCCAACAGGAAATGGCAAAGAGCCCAGCAAAGCTGGTCACATGATCCCTCCTAGGCTCCGCCTACCCCAGTCATTCGACCGACGTTAAGGAGGAATATTTGCATAGGAGAAACCATATGGTACCGTGGTGACTGTAGTTAAAGAAAATAAATTATCAGACCTGATTAAAAAAACCAGGGCGGGCCGTGGACCGGACACACCGTTGGAGAAAGTAATTTATCAGGTAAACATAAATTCTGTTTTCTCCAACATAGGTGTGTCCGGTCCACGGCGTCATCCTTACTTGTGGGAACCAATACCAAAGCTTTAGGACACGGATGAAGGGAGGGAGCAAATCAGGTCACCTAAATGGAAGGCACCACGGCTTGCAAAACCTTTCTCCCAAAAATAGCCTCAGAAGAAGCAAAAGTATCAAACTTGTAAAATTTGGTAAAAGTGTGCAGTGAAGACCAAGTCGCTGCCCTACATATCTGATCAACAGAAGCCTCGTTCTTGAAGGCCCATGTGGAAGCCACAGCCCTAGTGGAATGAGCTGTGATTCTTTCGGGAGGCTGCCGTCCGGCAGTCTCGTAAGCCAATCTGATGATGCTTTTAATCCAAAAAGAGAGAGAGGTAGAAGTTGCTTTTTGACCTCTCCTTTTACCAGAATAAACAACAAACAAGGAAGATGTTTGTCTAAAATCCTTTGTAGCATCTAAATAGAATTTTAGAGCGCGAACAACATCCAAATTGTGCAACAAACGTTCCTTCTTTGAAACTGGTTTCGGACACAGAGAAGGTACGATAATCTCCTGGTTAATGTTTTTGTTAGAAACAACTTTTGGAAGAAAACCAGGTTTAGTACGTAAAACCACCTTATCTGCATGGAACACCAGATAAGGAGGAGAACACTGCAGAGCAGATAATTCTGAAACTCTTCTAGCAGAAGAAATTGCAACTAAAAACAAAACTTTCCAAGATAATAACTTAATATCAACGGAATGCAAGGGTTCAAACGGAACCCCCTGAAGAACTGAAAGAACTAAATTGAGACTCCAAGGAGGAGTCAAAGGTTTGTAAACAGGCTTAATTCTAACCAGAGCCTGAACAAAGGCTTGAACATCTGGCACAGCAGCCAGTTTTTTGTGAAGTAACACCGACAAGGCAGAAATCTGTCCCTTCAGGGAACTTGCAGATAATCCTTTTTCCAATCCTTCTTGAAGGAAGGATAGAATCCTAGGAATCTTAACCTTGTCCCAAGAGAATCCTTTAGATTCACACAAACAGATATATTTTTTCCAAATTTTGTGGTAAATCTTTCTAGTTACAGGCTTTCTGGCCTGAACAAGAGTATCAATAACAGAATCTGAGAATCCTCGCTTCGATAAAATCAAGCGTTCAATCTCCAAGCAGTCAGCTGGAGTGAAACCAGATTCGGATGTTCGAACGGACCCTGAACAAGAAGGTCTCGTCTCAAAGGTAGCTTCCAAGGTGGAGCCGATGACATATTCACCAGATCTGCATACCAAGTCCTGCGTGGCCACGCAGGAGCTATCAAGATCACCGACGCCCTCTCCTGATTGATCCTGGCTACCAGCCTGGGGATGAGAGGAAACGGCGGGAACACATAAGCTAGTTTGAAGGTCCAAGGTGCTACTAGTGCATCCACTAGAGCCGCCTTGGGATCCCTGGATCTGGACCCGTAGCAAGGAACTTTGAAGTTCTGACGAGAGGCCATCAGATCCATGTCTGGAATGCCCCACAGCTGAGTGACTTGGGCAAAGATTTCCGGATGGAGTTCCCACTCCCCCGGATGCAATGTCTGACGACTCAGAAAATCCGCTTCCCAATTTTCCACTCCTGGGATGTGGATAGCAGACAGGTGGCAGGAGTGAGACTCCGCCCATAGAATGATTTTGGTCACTTCTTCCATCGCTAGGGAACTCCTTGTTCCCCCCTGATGGTTGATGTACGCAACAGTTGTCATGTTGTCTGATTGAAACCGTATGAACTTGGCCCTCGCTAGCTGAGGCCAAGCCTTGAGAGCATTGAATATCGCTCTCAGTTCCAGAATATTTATCGGTAGAAGAGATTCTTCCCGAGACCAAAGACCCTGAGCTTTCAGGGATCCCCAGACCGCGCCCCAGCCCATCAGACTGGCGTCGGTCGTGACAATGACCCACTCTGGTCTGCGGAATGTCATCCCTTGTGACAGGTTGTCCAGGGACAGCCACCAACGGAGTGAGTCTCTGGTCCTCTGATTTACTTGTATCTTCGGAGACAAGTCTGTATAGTCCCCATTCCACTGACTGAGCATGCACAGTTGTAATGGTCTTAGATGAATGCGCGCAAAAGGAACTATGTCCATTGCCGCTACCATCAACCCGATCACTTCCATGCACTGAGCTATGGAAGGAAGAGGAACGGAATGAAGTATCCGACAAGAGTCTAGAAGCTTTGTTTTTCTGGCCTCTGTCAGAAAAATCCTCATTTCTAAGGAGTCTATTATTGTTCCCAAGAAGGGAACCCTTGTTAACGGGGATAGAGAACTCTTTTCCACGTTCACTTTCCATCCGTGAGATCTGAGAAAGGCCAGGACAATGTCCGTGTGAGCCTTTGCTTGAGGAAGGGACGACGCTTGAATCAGAATGTCGTCCAAGTAAGGTACTACAGCAATGCCCCTTGGTCTTAGCACAGCTAGAAGGGACCCTAGTACCTTTGTGAAAATCCTTGGAGCAGTGGCTAATCCGAAAGGAAGCGCCACGAACTGGTAATGTTTGTCCAGGAATGCGAACCTTAGGAACCGATGATGTTCCTTGTGGATAGGAATATGTAGATACGCATCCTTTAAATCCACCGTGGTCATGAATTGACCTTCCTGGATGGAAGGAAGAATAGTTCGAATGGTTTCCATCTTGAACGATGGAACCTTGAGAAACTTGTTTAAGATCTTGAGATCTAAGATTGGTCTGAACGTTCCCTCTTTTTTGGGAACTATGAACAGATTGGAGTAGAACCCCATCCCTTGTTCTCTTAATGGAACAGGATGAATCACTCCCATTTTTAACAGGTCTTCTACACAATGTAAGGATGCCTGTCTTTTTATGTGGTCTGAAGACAACTGAGACCTGTGGAACCTCCCCCTTGGGGGAAGTCCCTTGAATTCCAGAAGATAACCTTGGGAGACTATTTCTAGCGCCCAAGGATCCAGAACATCTCTTGCCCAAGCCTGAGCGAAGAGAGAGAGTCTGCCCCCCACCAGATCCGGTCCCGGATCGGGGGCCAACATTTCATGCTGTCTTGGTAGCAGTGGCAGGTTTCTTGGCCTGCTTTCCCTTGTTCCAGCCTTGCATTGGTCTCCAAGCTGGCTTGGCTTGAGAAGTATTACCCTCTTGCTTAGAGGACGTAGCACCTTGGGCTGGTCCGTTTCTACGAAAGGGACGAAAATTAGGTTTATTTTTTGCCTTGAAAGGCCGATCCTGAGGAAGGGCGTGGCCCTTACCCCCAGTGATATCAGAGATAATCTCTTTCAAGTCAGGGCCAAACAGCGTTTTCCCCTTGAAAGGAATGTTAAGTAGCTTGTTCTTGGAAGACGCATCAGCCGACCAAGATTTCAACCAAAGCGCTCTGCGCGCCACAATAGCAAACCCAGAATTCTTAGCCGCTAACCTAGCCAATTGCAAAGTGGCGTCTAGGGTGAAAGAATTAGCCAATTTGAGAGCATTGATTCTGTCCATAATCTCCTCCAAAGGAGGAGAATCACTATCGACCGCTCTTATCAGATCATCGAACCAGAAACATGCGGCTGTAGCGACAGGGACAATGCATGAAATTGGTTGTAGAAGGTAACCTTGCTGAACAAACATTTTTTTAAGCAAACCTTCTAATTTTTTATCCATAGGATCTTTGAAAGCACAACTATCCTCTATGGGTATAGTGGTGCGTTTGTTTAAAGTGGAAACCGCTCCCTCGACCTTGGGGACTGTCTGCCATAAGTCCTTTCTGGGGTCGACCATAGGAAACAATTTTTTAAATATGGGGGGAGGGACGAAAGGAATACCGGGCCTTTCCCATTCTTTATTAACAATGTCCGCCACCCGCTTGGGTATAGGAAAAGCTTCTGGGAGCCCCGGCACCTCTAGGAACTTGTCCATTTTACATAGTTTCTCTGGGATGACCAACTTGTCACAATCATCCAGAGTGGATAATACCTCCTTAAGCAGAATGCGGAGATGTTCCAACTTAAATTTAAATGTAATCACATCAGGTTCAGCATGTTGAGAAATGTTCCCTGAATCAGTAATTTCTCCCTCAGACAAAACCTCCCTGGCCCCATCAGACTGGGTTAGGGGCCCTTCAGAAACATTATTATCAGCGTCGTCATGCTCTTCAGTATCTAAAACAGAGCAGTCGCGCTTACGCTGATAAGTGTTCATTTTGGCTAAAATGTTTTTGACAGAATTATCCATTACAGCCGTTAATTGTTGCATAGTAAGGAGTATTGGCGCGCTAGATGTACTAGGGGCCTCCTGAGTGGGCAAGACTCGTGTAGACGAAGGAGGGAATGATGCAGTACCATGCTTACTCCCCTCACTTGAGGAATCATCTTGGGCATCATTGTCATTGTCACATAAATCACATTTATTTAAATGAATAGGAATTCTGGCTTCCCCACATTCAGAACACAGTCTATCTGGTAGTTCAGACATGTTAAACAGGCATAAACTTGATAACAAAGTACAAAAAACGTTTTAAAATAAAACCGTTACTGTCACTTTAAATTTTAAACTGAACACACTTTATTACTGCAATTGCGAAAAAACATGAAGGAATTGTTCAAAATTCACCAAATTTTCACCACAGTGTCTTAAAGCCTTAAAAGTATTGCACACCAAATTTGGAAGCTTTAACCCTTAAAATAACGGAACCGCAGAAAGTCTTTTCTAAGTATCAGAGCTCCTCTCACATGCGACTGCATGCCATGCCTCTCAAAAACAAGTGCGCAACACCGGCGCGAAAATGAGGCTCTGCCTATGCTTTGGGAAAGCCCCTAAAGAATAAGGTGTCTAAAACAGTGCCTGCCGATATTATTATATCAAAATACCCAAATAAAATGATTCCTCAAGGCTAAATATGTGTTAATAATGAATCGATTTAGCCCAGAAAAAGTCTACAGTCTTAATAAGCCCTTGTGAAGCCCTTATTTACGATCGTAATAAACATGGCTTACCGGATCCCATAGGGAAAATGACAGCTTCCAGCATTACATCGTCTTGTTAGAATGTGTCATACCTCAAGCAGCAAGAGACTGCTCACTGTTCCCCCAACTGAAGTTAATTGCTCTCAACAGTCCTGTGTGGAACAGCCATGGATTTTAGTGACGGTTGCTAAAATCATTTTCCTCATACAAACAGAAATCTTCATCTCTTTTCTGTTTCTGAGTAAATAGTACATACCAGCACTATTTCAAAATAACAAACTCTTGATTGAATAATAAAAACTACAGTTAAACACTAAAAAACTCTAAGCCATCTCCGTGGAGATGTTGCCTGTACAACGGCAAAGAGAATGACTGGGGTAGGCGGAGCCTAGGAGGGATCATGTGACCAGCTTTGCTGGGCTCTTTGCCATTTCCTGTTGGGGAAGAGAATATCCCACAAGTAAGGATGACGCCGTGGACCGGACACACCTATGTTGGAGAAACTAAGTTTAATAACCACAGTCCTCTCACACATCCTATCTATTAGTTGGGTGCAAGAGAATGACTGGGTATGACGTAGAGGGGAGGAGCTATATAGCAGCTCTGCTTGGGTGATCCTCTTGCACTTCCTGTTGGGGAGGAGTTAATATCCCATAAGTAATGGATGACCCGTGGACTGACTACACTTAACAGGAGAAATACACTTTTTGAAAAAATGTTACTGTGCCTTTAAATAATAAAAAGCACCCACTTTTTTACCAAATCTCAAAAAAACATCCGATCTTTATGAAATTTACACCATATGATCCTAATGCTTTGAAAAGATTGCACACCAAGTTTCAAGCCAATTAACCCCTTATTGCCCAAACCGGAGCCAATTGAAGCTGCCACCGGTTTAACACACTACAGCACGATGCCACAGTCTCTGCTGTGGCCCTACCTTCCTTGGGGATTAGTTTTGGTACGAAATAAGCCTCCCTGAAGTCCTTCTGCAATCTCTGGACTCTACATGTGAAGCTGCATGAAGCTGACTTGCAAAACAACTGCGCAACTGAGGCACGAAAATTAGGCCCCCTCCCTCTTCACTCCAGAGTTGTGGGGCCCTCCTGAGTCAATTTAGGTGTCTAAAATTATGCCAGGCGTATAAAACCCCTATAAAGTGTTCCAAACATGACAAATACTTGTGCAAACATCAGATTATATTTTAAAAAAAAATCGATTTTCCCCATAACAGTGTCCACCAGTGATTTAAGCCCTTTTAACCAAGCCATCCTTCTATACTGAGTCTGAGAATATGGCTTACCTTCCCACATGGGGATTTCTGTCAGTCTTCTAGCATTACCAAGTCCTGTTAGAAAAACATAATTTATGCTTACCTGATAAATTCCTTTCTTCTGTAGTGTGATCAGTCCACGGGTCATCATTACTTCTGGGATATTACTCCTCCCCAACAGGAAGTGCAAGAGGATTCACCCAGCAGAGCTGCATATAGCTCCTCCCCTCTACGTCACTCCCAGTCATTCGACCAAGGACCAACGAGAAAGGAAAAGCCAAGGGTGAAGTGGTGACTGGAGTATAAATTAAAAAATATTTACCTGCCTTAAAAACAGGGCGGGCCGTGGACTGATCACACTACAGAAGAAAGGAATTTATCAGGTAAGCATAAATTATGTTTTCTTCTGTTAAGTGTGATCAGTCCACGGGTCATCATTACTTCTGGGATACCAATACCAAAGCAAAAGTACACGGATGACGGGAGGGATAGGCAGGCTCTTTATACAGAAGGAACCACTGCCTGAAGAACCTTTCTCCCAAAAATAGCCTCCGATGAAGCATAAGTGTCAAATTTGTAAAATTTGGAAAAAGTATGGAGCGAAGACCAAGTTGCAGCCTTGCAAATCTGCTCAACAGAGGCCTCATTCTTGAAGGCCCAAGTGGAAGCCACAGCTCTAGTAGAATGAGCTGTAATTCTTTCAGGAGGCTGCTGTCCAGCAGTCTCATAAGCTAAACGAATTATGCTACGAAGCCAAAAAGAAAGAGAGGTAGCAGAAGCTTTTTGACCTCTCCTCTGCCCAGAGTAAACGACAAACAGAGAAGACGTTTGTCGAAATTCCTTAGTTGCCTGTAAGTAAAATTTTAGAGCACGGACTACATCCAGGTTCTGCAGTAGACGTTCCTTCTTCGAAGAAGGATTTGGGCACAAGGAAGGAACAACAATCTCTTGATTGATATTCCTGTTAGTCACTACCTTAGGTAAGAACCCAGGTTTAGTACGCAGAACTACCTTATCCGAATGAAAAATCAAATAAGGAGAATCACAATGTAAGGCTGATAATTCAGAGACTCTTCGAGCTGAGGAAATAGCCATTAAAAATAGAACTTTCCAAGATAACAACTTTATATCAATGGAATGAAGGGGTTCAAACGGAACGCCCTGTAAAACATTAAGAACAAGGTTTAAACTCCAAGGTGGAGCAACAGTTTTAAACACAGGCTTAATCCTGGCCAAAGCCTGACAAAAAGCCTGGACGTCAGGAACTTCTGACAGGCGTTTGTGTAACAGAATGGACAGAGCTGAGATCTGTCCCTTTAATGAACTAGCAGACAAACCCTTTTCTAAACCTTCTTGTAGAAAAGACAATATCCTAGGAATCCTAACCTTACTCCAAGAGTAACCTTTGGATTCACACCAATATAGGTATTTACGCCATATCTTATGGTAAATCTTTCTGGTAACAGGCTTCCTAGCCTGTATTAAGGTATCAATAACTGACTCAGAAAACCCACGTCTTGATAAAATCAAGCGTTCAATTTCCAAGCAGTCAGCTTCAGAGAAGTTAGATTTTGATGTTTGAAGGGACCCTGTACCAGAAGGTCCTGTTTCAGAGGTAGAGACCAAGGTGGACAGGATGACATGTCCACCAGGTCTGCATACCAAGTCCTGCGTGGCCACGCAGGTGCTATTAGAATCACTGATGCTCTCTCTTGTTTGATTCTGGCAATCAATCGAGGAAGCATCGGGAAGGGTGGAAACACGTAAGCCATCCTGAAGTCCCAAGGTGCTGTCAGGGCATCTATCAGGACTGCTCCTGGATCCCTGGATCTGGACCCGTAATGAGGAAGCATGGCGTTCTGTCGAGACGCCATGAGATCTATCTCTGGTTTGCCCCAACGTCGAAGTATTTGGGCAAAGACCTCCGGATGGAGTTCCCACTCCCCCGGATGAAAAGTCTGACGACTTAAGAAATCCGCCTCCCAGTTCTCCACTCCCGGGATGTGGATTGCTGACAGGTGGCAAGAGTGAGACTCTGCCCAGCGAATTATCTTTGATACTTCCATCATAGCTAGGGAGCTTCTTGTCCCTCCCTGATGGTTGATGTAAGCTACAGTCGTGATGTTGTCCGACTGAAACCTGATGAACCCCCGAGTTGTCAACTGGGGCCAAGCCAGGAGGGCATTGAGAACTGCTCTCAATTCCAGAATGTTTATTGGCAGGAGACTCTCCTCCTGACTCCATTGTCCCTGAGCCTTCAGAGAATTCCAGACGGCACCCCAACCTAGAAGGCTGGCGTCTGTTGTTACAATTGTCCAGTCTGGTCTGCTGAATGGCATCCCCCTGGACAGATGTGGCCGAGAAAGCCACCATAGAAGAGAATTTCTGGTCTCTTGATCCAGATTCAGAGAAGGGGATAAGTCTGAGTAATCCCCATTCCACTGACTTAGCATGCACAGTTGCAGTGGTCTGAGGTGTAAGCGTGCAAAGGGTACTATGTCCATTGCCGCTACCATTAAGCCGATTACCTCCATGCATTGAGCCACTGACGGGTGTTGAATGGAATGAAGGGTGCGGCAAGCACTTTGAAGTCTTGTTAGCCTGTCCTCTGTCAGGTAAATCTTCATTTCTACAGAATCTATAAGAGTCCCCAGGAAGGGAACTCTTGTGAGTGGAACGAGTGAACTTTTCTTTTCGTTCACCTTCCATCCATGTGACCTTAGAAATGCCAGTACTAACTCTGTATGAGACTTGGCAGTTTGAAAGCTTGAAGCTTGTATCAGAATGTCGTCTAGGTATGGAGCTACCGACATTCCCCGCGGTCTCAGTACCGCCAGAAGAGCACCCAGAACCTTTGTGAAGATTCTTGGAGCTGTAGCCAATCCGAATGGAAGAGCCACAAACTGGTAATGCCTGTCTAGGAAGGCAAACCTTAGGTATCGGTAATGATCTTTGTGAATCGGTATGTGAAGGTAAGCATCTTTTAAATCTACAGTGGTCATGTACTGACCCTCTTGGATCATAGGTAAAATTGTCCGAATAGTCTCCATCTTGAACGATGGAACTCTTAGGAATTTGTTTAGGATCTTTAAGTCCAGGATTGGTCTGAAAGTTCCCTCTTTTTTGGGAACCACAAACAGATTTGAGTAAAACCCCTGTCCCTGTTCCGATCGTGGAACTGGATGGATTACTCCCATTAACAAGAGCTCTTGTACGCAGCGTAGAAACGCCTCTTTCTTTGTCTGGATTGTTGACAACCTTGACAGATGAAATCTCTCTTGGAGGAGAGTATTTGAAGTCCAGAAGGTATCCCTGAGATATTATCTCTAGCGCCCAGGGATCCTGGACATCTCTTGCCCAAGCCTGGGCGAAGAGAGAAAGTCTGCCCCCCACTAGATCCGATCCCGGATCGGGGGCCCTCAATTCATGCTGTTTTAGGGGCAGCAGCAGGTTTCCTGGTCTGCTTGCCCTTGTTCCAGGACTGGTTAGGTTTCCAGCCTTGCCTGTAGCGAGCAACAGCTCCTTCCTGTTTTGGTGCAGAGGAAGTTGATGCTGCTCCTGCTTTGAAATTACGAAAGGAACGAAAATTAGACTGTCTAGCCTTAGCTTTGGCTTTGTCCTGAGGCAGGGCATGGCCTTTACCTCCTGTAATGTCAGCGATAATCTCTTTCAACCCGGGCCCGAATAAGGTCTGCCCTTTGAAAGGTATATTAAGCAATTTAGACTTAGAAGTAACATCAGCTGACCAGGATTTTAGCCACAGCGCCCTGCGTGCCTGAATGGCGAATCCTGAATTCTTCGCCGTAAGTTTAGTAAGATGTACTACGGCCTCCGAAATGAATGAATTAGCTAGTTTAAGGACTCTAAGCCTGTCCGTAATGTCGTCCAGAGTAGCTGAACCAATGTTCTCTTCCAGAGACTCAATCCAGAATGCCGCTGCAGCCGTGATCGGCGCAATGCATGCAAGGGGTTGCAATATAAAACCTTGTTGAACAAACATTTTCTTAAGGTAACCCTCTAACTTTTTATCCATTGGATCTGAAAAAGCACAGCTATCCTCCACCGGGATAGTGGTACACTTAGCTAAGGTAGAAACTGCTCCCTCCACCTTAGGGACCATTTGCCATAAGTCCCTTGTGGTGGCGTCTATTGGAAACATTTTTCTAAATATCGGAGGGGGTGAGAACGGCACACCGGGTCTATCCCACTCCTTAGTAACAATTTCAGTAAGTCTCTTAGGTATAGGAAAAACCTCAGTACTCGTCGGTACCGCAAAATATTTATCCAACCTACACATTTTCTCTGGTATTGCAACTGTTACAATCATTCAGAGCCGCTAACACCTCCCCTAGTAATACACGGAGGTTTTCCAGTTTAAATTTAAAATTTGAAATATCTGAATCCAGTCTGTTTGGATCAGAACCGTCACCCACAGAATGAAGTTCTCCGTCCTCATGTTCTGCCACCTGTGACGCAGTGTCTGACATGGCCCTAATATTATCAGCGCACTCTGTTCTCACCCCAGAGTGATCACGCTTACCTCTTAGTTCTGGTAATTTAGCCAAAACCTCAGTCATAACAGTAGCCATATCCTGTAATGTGATTTGTAATGGCCGCCCAGATGTACTCGGCGCTACAATATCACGCACCTCCCTCTGAGCGGGAGATGTAGGTACTGACACGTGAGGCGAGTTAGTCGGCATAACTCTCCCCTCGTTGTTTGGTGAAATTTGTTCAATTTGTACAGATTGACTTTTATTTAAAGTAGCATCAATACAGTTAGTACATAAATTTCTATTGGGCTCCACTTTGGCATTGCAACAAATGACACAGGTATCATCCTCTGAATCAGACATGTTTAACACACTAGCAAATAAACTTGCAACTTGAAAATACAAATCAATTAGAATAATATTAAAACGTACTGTGCCTTTAAGAAGCACAGAAGATCTATGACAGTTGAAAATTAATAAATTGAAACAGTTATAGCCTCAATCCTTGTAAACAACACAACTTTAGCAAAGGTTTAATCCCATTAGCAAAGATAACAAATTCTGAAAGCAGGAAACAAATTACAGAATAAACGTTTTTTATCTCAGTCAAACTACAATTCTCACAGCTCTGCTGAGAGAAATTACCTCCCTCAAAATAAGTTTTGAAGACCCCTGAGCTCTGTAGAGATGAACCGGATCATGCAGGGAATACAATGAGTTGCTGACTGAAATATTTGATGCGTAGTAAAAGCGCCAAAAAACGGCCCCTCCCCCTCACACACAGCAGTGAGGGAGAACAGAAACTGTCAGAAAACAGATTAAGCAACTGCCAAGTGGAAAAATAGTGCCCAAACATTTATTCACTCAGTACCTCAGTAAATGAAAACGATTTTACATTCCAGCAAAAACGTTAAACATAATCTCTAGTTATTAAACAGCTTTATGTATTTCTTACAGTGTAATTCTAGTGAAGTACCATTCCCCAGAATACTGAAGTGTAAAGTATACATACATGACATTATATCGGTATGGCAGGATTTTCTCATCAATTCCATTATCAGAAAATAAAAACTGCTACATACCTCTATGCAGATTCATCTGCCCGCTGTCCCCTGATCTGAAGTTTACCTCTCCTCAGATGGCCGAGAAACAGCAATATGATCTTAACTACTCCGGCTAAAATCATAACAAAAACTCTGGTAGATTCTTCTTCAAACTCTGCCAGAGAGATAATAACACACTCCGGTGCTATTTTAAAATAACAAACTCTTGATTGAAGATAAAAACTAAGTATAATCACCATAGTCCTCTCACACATCCTATCTAGTCGTTGGGTGCAAGAGAATGACTGGGAGTGACGTAGAGGGGAGGAGCTATATGCAGCTCTGCTGGGTGAATCCTCTTGCACTTCCTGTTGGGGAGGAGTAATATCCCAGAAGTAATGATGACCCGTGGACTGATCACACTTAACAGAAGAAAAAAGTGACTGAGCATACCTTAAGCAGTTAAGCCTGCAAACTGTTCCCCACAACTGAAGTTCACCAGTACTCAACAGTCCTGTGTGGGAACAGCAATGGATTTTAGTTACAACATGCTAAAATCTTTTTCCTCTCAGCAGAAATCTTCATCACTTTCTGCCTCAGAGTAAATAGTACAAACCGGCACTATTTTAAAATAACAAACTCTTGATTGAAGAAATAAAAACTACAAATCTAACACCACATACTCTTTACCCTCCCGTGGAGATGCTACGTCCTTTTTCTGCTGTTGGAACTGGGTGTATCACTCCCATCTTTAAAAGGTCTTCTACGCAATGTAAGAATGCCTGTCTCTTTATCTGGTCTAAAGATAAGCGAGACATGTGGAACCTTCCCCTTGGAGGAAGGTACTTGAATTCTAGAAGATACCCCTGAGAGACAATTTCAAGTGCCCAGGGGTCCGGAACATCTCTTGCCCAGGCCTGAGCAAAGAGAGAAAGTCTGCCCCCTACTAGATCCGGTCCCGGATCGGGGGCTACCCCTTCATGCTGTCTTGGTAGCAGCAGCAGGCTTTTTGGCCTGTTTACCCTTGTTCCAGCCTTGCAATGGTTTCCATGCTGGTTTGGGCTGGGGTGCGTTACCCTCTTGCCTAGTGGCTGTAGAGGTACAAGCCGGTCCGTTCCTGAAATTGCGAAAGGAACGAAAATTAGACTTATTTTTAGCTTTGAAAGGTCTATCCTGTGGGAGGGCATGGCCCTTTCCCCCAGTGATATCTGAAATAATTTCTTTCAACTCTGGCCCGAATAGGGTCTTACCCTTGAAAAGAATATTAAGCCATTTTGTTTTGGACGACACATCCGATTTTAGCCAAAGCGCTCTACGTGCCACTATTGCGTAATTTAGCTAACTGAAAAGCGGCATCTGTAATGAAAGAATTAGCCAACTTCAGGACATGAATTCTATCCATAACTTCATCATAAGAAGTCTCCTTCTGGAGCGAGTTTTCTAATTCCTCAAACCAAAAAGCAGCTGCAGTGGTTACAGGAATAATGCAAGAAATTGGTTGAAGAAGAAAACCTTGCTGAACAAAAATTTTCTTAAGTAAACCTTCCAATTTTTTATCCATAGGATCTTTGAAAGCGCAACTGTCTGCTATTGGTATAGTCGTGCGCTTAGCTAGCGTTGAAACTGCCCCCTCTACCTTAGGGACCGTCTGCCACGCGTCCCTTCTAGGGTCAACGATTGGGAACATTTTCTTAAATATAGGAGGGGGAACAAAAGGTACACCTGGCTTCTCCCACTCCTTAGTCACGATATCCGCCACCCTCTTAGGTATCGGAAACGCATCAGTGTGTACTGGGACCTCTAAGAATTTGTCCATTTTACACAATTTTTCTGGGATCACCAAAGGGTCACAATCATCAAGTGTAGCTAGGACCTCCTTAAGTAGGGTGCGGAGGTGTTCTAGCTTAAATTTAAATGCTATGGTATCAGGCTCTGCCTGCTGAGAAACTTTTCCTGTGTCAGAAATTTCTCCCTCACACAGGCCCTCCCTCACTGCCAAGTCAGATTGATGTGAGGGCACTACAGATAAATTATCCTCTGCGTCTGCTTGCTCATTTTCTGTGTTTAAAACTGAGCAGTCACGCTTCCTAGGAAAAGCTGGCAGTTTGGATAAAAATGCTGAGAGAATTATCCATTACTGCCGCTAACTGTTGCATAGTAATCGCAATTGGTGCGCTAGATTACTGGGCATCGCTTGCGCGGGCATAGCTGGTGTTGACACAGAAGGAGAGGATAGCGAGCTATCTTCACTACCTTCAGCTAAAGAATCATCTTGGGCTATATCTAAGTGTGATTGTACGGTCCTTAAGCTGTTTGGACGCTATGGCACACTTCACACATAAATTTAATGGGGGAACCACCTTGGCCTTTGAACATACAGAACATAAGCTATCTGAAGGTTCAGACATGTTTGACAGACTTAAACAGAACTTCAATGCAATAAAAATAATTTTTGACAAAAACGTTACTGTCTCTTTAAATAATAAAAGTGCACACTTTATTACTGAAACATGAAAAAAACCATCAAATAAACATCCGATTTTAATGAAATTTTCACCAGTGTCTTAATGCTTTGAAAAGATTGCACACAAATTTTCAGACCAATTAACCCTTTAATGCCCAAACCGGAGCTAATAACAGTTATTAACCGGTTAACACACTACAGTACTATGCCAGAGCTTCTCACTGTGGCCTTTACCTTCCTTAGGGATTATTTTAGTAGGAAATAAGCCTCTCTGGAGCCTTTTCTGATGCCTCTGGACTCCCCACGTGAAGCTGCATGAACTGCCTATGCAAAACAACTGCGCAATTGAGGCGCGAAAATGAGGCCTCCCTCTTCATTCCAGAGTGGAGGGGCCTTTCTGACTAGATAAGGTGTCCAAATAAGTGCCAGGCGCAAATTAAACCCCAAAAGTGTTTTAAAGTCTGAAAAAACACCTTAATTATAGTGGAAAAACATGCTCAAAAGCAATCGATTTTTAAGCCCACAATAGTGTCAACCAGCATAGAGCCCTTAATATAAGCCATCATATTTTATACAGAGTCTAAGAAAAATGGCTTACCTATCCCAGAGGGAATTTCTGACAGTCTTCTAGCATTACATGGTCTTGTTAGAAAAATGACTGATCATACCTGAAGCAGTTAAGCCTGCAAACTGTTCCCCCCAACTGATGTTCTCTGGTTTCAACAGTCCTGCGTGGGAACAGCAATGGATTTTAGTTACTGGTGCTAAAATCATATTCCTCTTAGCAGAAATCTTCATCACTTTCTGCTGCAGAGTAAATAGTACAAACCGGCACTATTTTAAAATAAACTCTTGATAGAAGAAATAAAAAACTACAACTAACACCACACACTCTTTACCACCCCCGTGGAGATGCTACTAGTTAGAGCGGCAAAGAGAATGACTGGGGGGCGGAGCCTGAGGGGAGCTATATGGACAGCTCTGCTGTGTGCTCTCTTTGCCACTTCCTGTAGGGATTGAGAATATCCCACAAGTAAGGATGAATCCGTGGACTGGATACACCATGTAAGAGAAACAAACTTTATGGCTTTATAAATAGATCTACAAAACATTTATGCAAAGAAAAAATGTGTATAATGGCCCTTTAATATGAGTCGGTATGGTTTTGCAGATTAACTCTTCCTGCACCTCTGGACTCTAACTTTCATCCAAGCACTCACTGAGAGACTGACCGTACTACTTAAAACTCCTGTCCCGTACCCTCCATAAGAGACAAAAAAAATAAAAATAAAAATTCTGACACTTCTCGGCCAACCTCCTGGGACGACAAGCAAAGAATGACTGAGGTATGAGGGGAGTAGGAGTACTATTTAAGCCTATGGCTGGGGTGTCTTTGCCTCCTCCTGGTTGGCAGGTTCTTATTTCCCAAAAGTAATGAATGCAGCTGTGGACTCTTTACATTTAAGAAAACAATCCATATAAAGGACTATATATAAAAGGACAAAAAACATAATTTATGTAAGAACTTACCTGATAAATTCATTTCTTTCATATTGGCAAGAGTCCATGAGCTACTGATGTATGGGATATACCCTCCTGGTAGGATTGTATATCCCATACGTCACTAGCTCATGGACTCTTGCCAATTACATGAAAAATCCAAATCTTAGAGCACATTGCCTCCTCCTGGTGGCCAGGTGAAGGATTCCATATAGGTAAATTCATTTGTGGACTCTCACTGCCATTAGAAATATCCAGTTTCTTACAGTTACCATGACTGTAGAATGAATTTATAGCAGGGTTGCCCATGGGCAACATCCAGCATACCTCTTGAAAAACAGAATTTATGTTTACCTGATAAATTACTTTCTCCAACGGTGTGTCCGGTCCACGGCGTCATCCTTACTTGTGGGATATTCTCTTCCCCAACAGGAAATGGCAAAGAGCCCAGCAAAGCTGGTCACATGATCCCTCCTAGGCTCCGCCTTCCCCAGTCATTCGACCGACGTAAAGGAGGAATATTTGCATAGGAGAAACCATATGATACCGTGGTGACTGTAGTTAAAGAAAATAAATTATCAGACCTGATTAAAAAAACCAGGGCGGGCCGTGGACCGGACACACCGTTGGAGAAAGTAATTTATCAGGTAAACATAAATTATGTTTTCTCCAACATAGGTGTGTCCGGTCCACGGCGTCATCCTTACTTGTGGGAACCAATACCAAAGCTTTAGGACACGGATGAAGGGAGGGAGCAAATCAGGTCACCTAGATGGAAGGCACCACGGCTTGCAAAACCTTTCTCCCAAAAATAGCCTCAGAAGAAGCAAAAGTATCAAACTTGTAAAATTTAGTAAAAGTGTGCAGTGAAGACCAAGTCGCTGCCTTACATATCTGATCAACAGAAGCCTCGTTCTTGAAGGCCCATGTGGAAGCCACAGCCCTAGTGGAATGAGCTGTGATTCTTTCGGGAGGCTGCCGTCCGGCAGTCTCATAAGCCAATCTGATGATGCTTTTAATCCAAAAAGAGAGAGAGGTAGAAGTTGCTTTTTGACCTCTCCTTTTACCAGAATAAACAACAAACAAGGAAGATGTTTGTCTAAAATCCTTTGTAGCATCTAAATAGAATTTTAGAGCACGAACAACATCCAAATTGTGCAACAAACGTTCCTTCTTTGAAACTGGATTCGGACACAAAGAAGGCACGACTATCTCCTGGTTAATGTTTTTGTTAGAAACAACTTTCGGAAGAAAACCAGGTTTAGTACGTAAAACCACCTTATCTGTATGGAACACCAGATAAGGAGGAGAACACTGCAGAGCAGATAATTCTGAAACTCTTCTAGCAGAAGAAATTGCAACCAAAAACAAAACTTTCCAAGATAATAACTTAATATCAACGGAATGTAAGGGTTCAAACGGAACCCCCTGAAGAACTGAAAGAACTAAATTGAGACTCCAAGGAGGAGTCAAAGGTTTGTAAACAGGCTTGATTCTAACCAGAGCCTGAACAAAGGCTTGAACATCTGGTACAGCTGCCAGCTTTTTGTGAAGTAACACAGACAAGGCAGAAATCTGTCCCTTCAAGGAACTAGCAGATAATCCTTTCTCCAAACCTTCTTGAAGAAAGGATAGAATCTTAGGAATTTTTACCTTGTCCCAAGGGAATCCTTTAGATTCACACCAACAGATATATTTTTTCCATATTTTGTGGTAAATTTTTCTAGTTACAGGCTTTCTGGCCTGAACAAGAGTATCAATGACAGAATCTGAGAACCCTCGCTTTGATAAGATCAAGCGTTCAATCTCCAAGCAGTCAGTTGGAGTGAGACCAGATTCGGATGTTCGAACGGACCTTGAACAAGAAGGTCTCGTCTCAAAGGTAGCTTCCATGGTGGAGCCGATGACATATTCACCAGGTCTGCATACCAAGTCCTGCGTGGCCACGCAGGAGCTATCAAGATCACCGATGCTCTCTCCTGATTGATCCTGGCTACCAGCCTGGGGATGAGAGGAAACGGCGGGAATACATAAGCTAGTTTGAAGGTCCAAGGTGCTACTAGTGCATCTACTAGAGTCGCCTTGGGATCCCTGGATCTGGACCCGTAGCAAGGAACCTTGAAGTTCTGACGAGAGGCCATCAGATCCATGTCTGGAATGCCCCACAATTGAGTAATTTGGGCAAAGATTTCCGGATGGAGTTCCCACTCCCCCGGATGAAATGTCTGACGACTCAGAAAATCCGCTTCCCAATTTTCCACTCCTGGGATGTGGATTGCAGACAAGTGGCAGGAGTGAGTCTCCGCCCATTGAATGATTTTGGTCACTTCTTCCATCGCCAGGGAACTCCTTGTTCCCCCCTGATGGTTGATGTACGCAACAGTCGTCATGTTGTCTGATTGAAACCGTATGAACTTGGCCTTTGCTAGCTGAGGCCAAGCCTGGAGAGCATTGAGTATCGCTCTCAGTTCCAGAATATTTATCGGAAGAAGAGATTCTTCCCGAGACCAAAGACCCTGAGCTTTCAGGGGTCCCCAGACCGCGCCCCAGCCCACCAGACTGGCGTCGGTCGTGACAATGACCCACTCTGGTCTGCGGAAGCTCATCCCCTGTGACAGGTTGTCCAGGGACAGCCACCAACGGAGTGAATCTCTGGTCCTCTGATTTACTTCGGAGACAAGTCTGTATAGTCCCCATTCCACTGACTGAGCATGCACAGTTGTAATGGTCTTAGATGAATTCGCGCAAAAGGAACTATGTCCATTGCCGCTACCATCAAACCTATTACTTCCATGCACTGCGCTATGGAAGGAAGAGGAACAGAATGAAGTATTTGACAAGAGTTAAGAAGTTTTGATTTTCTGGCCTCTGTCAGAAAAATCCTCATTTCTAAGGAGTCTATTATTGTTCCCAAGAAGGGAACCCTTGTTGACGGAGATAGAGAACTTTTTTCTACGTTCACTTTCCACCCGTGAGATCTGAGAAAGGCCAGGACAATGTCCGTGTGAGCCTTTGCTTGAGGAAGGGACGACGCTTGAATCAGAATGTCGTCCAAGTAAGGTACTACTGCAATGCCCCTTGGTCTTAGCACCGCTAGAAGGGACCCTAGTACCTTTGTGAAAATCCTTGGAGCAGTGGCTAATCCGAACGGAAGTGCCACAAATTGGTAATGCTTGTCCAGGAATGCGAACCTTAGGAACCGATGATGTTCCTTGTGGATAGGAATATGCAGATACGCATCCTTTAAATCCACCGTGGTCATGAATTGACCTTCCTGGATGGAAGGAAGAATTGTTCGAATGGTTTCCATTTTGAACGATGGAACCTTGAGAAACTTGTTTAGGATCTTGAGATCTAAGATTGGTCTGAATGTTCCCTCTTTTTTGGGAACTACGAACAGATTGGAGTAGAACCCCATCCCTTGTTCTCCTAATGGAACAGGATGAATCACTCCCATTTTTAACAGGTCTTCTACACAGTGTAAGAATGCCTGTTTTTTTATGTGGTCTGAAGACAATTGAGACCTGTGGAACCTCCCCCTTGGGGGAAGCCCCTTGAATTCCAGAAGATAACCTTGGGAGACTATTTCTAGTGCCCAAGGATCCAGAACATCTCTTGCCCAAGCCTGAGCGAAGAGAGAGAGTCTGCCCCCCACCAGATCCGGTCCCGGATCGGGGGCCAACATCTCATGCTGTCTTCGTAGCAGTGGCAGGTTTCTTGGCCTGCTTTCCTTTGTTCCAGCCTTGCATTGGTCTCCAGGCTGGCTTGGCTTGAGAAGTATTACCCTCTTGCTTAGAGGACGTAGCACTTGGGGCTGGTCCGTTTCTGCGAAAGGGACGAAAAACATAATTTATGCTTACCTGATAAATTCCTTTCTTCTGTTGTGTGATCAGTCCACGGGTCATCATTACTTCTGGGATATAACTCCTCCCCAACAGGAAATGCAAGAGGATTCACCCAGCAGAGCTGCATATAGCTCCTCCCCTCTACGTCAGTCCCAGTCATTCGACCAAGAATCAACGAGAAAGGAGTAACCAAGGGTGAAGTGGTGACTGGAGTATAATTTAAAAGATATTTACCTGCCTTAAAACAGGGCGGGCCGTGGACTGATCACACAACAGAAGAAAGGAATTTATCAGGTAAGCATAAATTATGTTTTCTTCTGTTATGTGTGATCAGTCCACGGGTCATCATTACTTCTGGGATACCAATACCAAAGCAAAAGTACACGGATGACGGGAGGGATAGGCAGGCTCATTATACAGAAGGAACCACTGCCTGAAGAACCTTTCTCCCAAAAATAGCCTCCGAAGAAGCAAAAGTGTCAAATTTGTAAAATTTGGAAAAAGTATGAAGCGAAGACCAAGTTGCAGCCTTGCAAATCTGTTCAACAGAGGCCTCATTCTTAAAGGCCCAAGTGGAAGCCACAGCTCTAGTGGAGTGAGCTGTAATTCTTTCAGGAGGCTGCTGTCCAGCAGTCTCATAGGCTAAACGTATTATGCTACGAAGCCAAAAAGAGAGAGAGGTAGCAGAAGCTTTTTGACCTCTCCTCTGTCCAGAGTAAACGACAAACAAGGAAGAAGTTTGGCGAAAATCTTTAGTTGCCTGCAAGTAGAACTTGAGGGCACGAACTACATCCAGATTGTGTAAAAGACGTTCCTTCTTTGAAGAAGGATTTGGACACAAGGATGGGACAACAATCTCTTGATTGATGTTCCTGTTAGTGACTACCTTAGGTAAGAACCCAGGTTTAGTACGCAGAACTACCTTGTCTGAGTGAAAAATCAGATAAGGGGAATCACAATGTAAGGCTGATAACTCAGAGACTCTTCGAGCCGAGGAAATAGCCATTAAAAACAGAACTTTCCAAGATAACATTTTTATATCAATGGAATGAAGGGGTTCAAACGGAACACCCTGTAAAACGTTAAGAACTAAGTTTAAACTCCATGGTGGAGCAACAGCTTTAAACACAGGCTTGATCCTAGCTAAAGCCTGACAAAAGGACTGGACGTCTGGATTTTCTGACAGACGTCTGTGTAACAAGATGGACAGAGCTGAAATCTGTCCCTTTAATGAACTAGCTGATAAACCCTTTTCTAAACCTTCTTGTAGAAAAGACAATATCCTAGCGATCCTAACCTTACTCCAGGAGTAACCTTTGGATTCGCACCAGTATAGGTATTTCCGCCATATTTTATGGTAAATCCTTCTGGTAACAGGCTTCCTAGCCTGAATCAGGGTATCAATAACCGACTCAGAAAAACCACGTTTTGATAAAATCAAGCGTTCAATTTCCAAGCAGTCAGCTTCAGAGAAGTTAGATTTTGATGTTTGAATGGACCCTGTATCAGAAGGTCCTGTCTTAGAGGTAGAGACCAAGGCGGACAGGATGACATGTCCACTAGATCTGCATACCAAGTCCTGCGTGGCCAAGCAGGTGCTATTAGAATTACTGATGCTCTCTCCTGTTTGATTTTGGCAATCAATCGAGGAAGCAGCGGGAAGGGTGGAAACACATAAGCCATCCTGAAGTTCCAAGGTGCTGTCAAAGCATCTATCAGAACTGCTCCTGGATCCCTGGATCTGGACCCGTAGCGAGGAAGTTTGGCGTTCTGGCGAGACGCCATGAGATCTATCTCTGGTTTGCCCCAACGTCGAAGTATTTGGGCAAAGACCTCCGGATGAAGTTCCCACTCCCCCGGATGAAAAGTCTGGCGACTCAAGAAATCCGCCTCCCAGTTCTCCACTCCCGGGATGTGGATTGCTGACAGGTGGCAAGAGTGAGACTCTGCCCAGCGAATTATCTTTGATACTTCCATCATTGCTAGGGAGCTTCTTGTCCCTCCCTGATGGTTGATGTAAGCTACAGTCGTGATGTTGTCCGACTGAAACCTGATGAACCCCCGAGTTGTTAACTGGGGCCAAGCCAGAAGGGCATTGAGAACTGCTCTCAATTCCAGAATGTTTATTGGTAGGAGACTCTCCTCCTGATTCCATAGTCCCTGAGCCTTCAGAGAATTCCAGACAGCGCCCCAACCTAGTAGGCTGGCGTCTGTTGTTACAATTGTCCAGTCTGGCCTGCTGAATGGCATCCCCCTGGACAGGTGTGGCCGATAAAGCCACCATAGAAGAGAATTTCTGGTCTCTTGATTCAGATTCAGAGTAGGGGACAAATCTGAGTAATCCCCATTCCACTGACTTAGCATGCATAATTGCAGCGGTCTGAGGTGTAGGCGTGCAAAAGGTACTATGTCCATTGCCGCTACCATTAAGCCGATCACCTCCATGCATTGAGCTACTGACGGGTGTTGAATGGAATGAAGGACGCGGCATGCATTTTGAAGTTTTGTTAACCTGTCTTCTGTCAGGTAAATCTTCATTTCTACAGAATCTATAAGAGTCCCCAAGAATGGAACTCTTGTGAGAGGAAAGAGAGAACTCTTCTTTTCGTTCACTTTCCATCCATGCGACCTTAGAAATGCCAGAACTAACTCTGTATGAGACTTGGCAGTTTGAAAGCTTGAAGCTTGTATTAGAATGTCGTCTAGGTACGGAGCTACCGAAATCCCTCGCGGTCTTAGTACCGCTAGAAGGGCACCCAGAACCTTTGTGAAGATTCTTGGAGCCGTAGCCAATCCGAATGGAAGAGCTACGAACTGGTAGTGCCTGTCTAAGAAGGCAAACCTTAGATACCGGTGATGATCTTTGTGGATCGGTATGTGAAGGTAAGCATCCTTTAAATCCACTGTGGTCATGTACTGACCCTCTTGGATCATGGGTAAGATTGTCCGAATAGTTTCCATTTTGAACGATGGAACTCTTAGGAATTTGTTTAGAGTCTTTAAATCTAAGATTTCTCTGGTTTGCCCCCTCTAGTGCCCAGGGATCCTGAACATCTCTTGCCCAGGCCTGGGCGAAGAGAGAGAGTCTGCCCCCTACTAGATCCGGTCCCGGATCGGGGGCTCTCGGTTCATGCTGTCTTTGGGGCAGCAGCAGGTTTCCTGGCCTGCTTGCTTTTGTTCCAGGACTGGTTAGGCTTCCAGCCTTGCCTGTAACGAGCAACAGCTCCTTCCTGTTTTGGTGCAGTGGAGGTTGATGCTGCTCCTGTCTTGAAATTCCGAAAGGGACGAAAATTAGACTGTCTAGCCTTAGCTTTGGCCTTGTCTTGAGGTAGGGCGTGGCCCTTACCTCCCGTAATGTCAGCGATAATTTCTTTCAAACCGGGCCCGAATAAGGACTGCCCCTTGAAAGGTATATTAAGTAATTTGGACTTAGAAGTAACATCAGCTGACCAGGATTTTAGCCACAGTGCCCTGCGTGCCTGTATGGCGAATCCTGAGTTCTTAGCCGTAAGTTTGGTTAAATGTACTACGGCCTCCGAAATGAAAGAATTAGCTAGTTTAAGGACTCTAAGCCTGTCCGTAATGTCGTCTAGCGTAGAGGAACTAAGGTTCTCTTCAAGCGACTCGATCCAAAATGCTGCCGCAGCCGTAATCGGCGCGATACATGCAAGGGGTTGTAATATAAAACCTTGTTGAACAAACATTTTCTTAAGGTAACCCTCTAATTTTTTATCCATTGGATCTGAGAAAGCACAGCTATCCTCCACCGGGATAGTGGTACGCTTAGCTAAAGTAGAAACTGCTCCCTCCACCTTGGGGACCGTTTGCCATAAGTCCCGAGTGGTGGCGTCTATTGGAAACATCTTTCTAAATATTGGAGGGGGTGAGAACGGCACACCGGGTCTATCCCACTCCTTAGTAACAATTTCAGTTAGTCTCTTAGGTATAGGAAAAACGTCAGTACTCGCCGGTACCGCAAAGTATTTATCCAACCTACACAGTTTCTCTGGTATTGCAACGGTGTTACAATCGTTGAGAGCTGCTAAGACCTCCCCTAGTAGTACACGGAGGTTCTCCAATTTAAATTTAAAATTTGAAATATCTGAGTCCAATCTGTTTGGATCAGAACCGTCACCCACAGAATGAAGCTCTCCGTCCTCATGCTCTGCGAGCTGTGACGCAGTATCAGACATGGCCCTAGCATTGTCAGCGCACTCTGTTCTCACCCCAGAGTGATCACGCTTGCCTCTTAGTTCTGGTAATTTAGACAAAACTTCAGTCATAACAGTAGCCATATCTTGTAATCGTTGGGTGCAAGAGAATGACTGGGACTGACGTAGAGGGGAGGAGCTATATGCAGCTCTGCTGGGTGAATCCTCTTGCATTTCCTGTTGGGGAGGAGTTATATCCCAGAAGTAATGATGACCCGTGGACTGATCACACATAACAGAAGAAATTAGGTTTATTTTTGGCCTTGAAAGACCTATCCTGAGGAAGGGCGTGGCCCTTGCCCCCAGTGATATCAGAGATAATCTCTTTCAAGTCAGGGCCAAACAGCGTTTTCCCCTTGAAAGGAATGTTAAGCAATTTGTTCTTGGAAGACGCATCAGCTGACCAAGATTTTAACCAAAGCGCTCTGCGCGCCACAATAGCAAAACCAGAATTTTTCGCCGCTAACCTAGCCAATTGCAAAGTGGCGTCTAGGGTGAAAGAATTAGCCAATTTGAGAGCATGAATTCTGTCCATAATCTCTTCATAAGAAGAAGAATTATTATTGAGCGCCTTTTCTAGCTCATCGAACCAGAAACACGCGGCTGTAGTGACAGGAACAATGCATGAAATTGGTTGTAGAAGGTAACCTTGCTGAACAAACATCTTTTTAAGCAAACCTTCTAATTTTTTATCCATAGGATCTTTGAAAGCACAACTATCTTCTATGGGTATAGTGGTGCGTTTGTTTAGAGTAGAAACCGCCCCCTCGACCTTGGGGACTGTCTGCCATAAGTCCTTTCTGGGGTCGACCATAGGAAACAATTTTTTAAATATGGGGGGAGGGACGAAAGGTATACCGGGCCTTTCCCATTCTTTATTTACAATGTCCGCCACCCGCTTGGGTATAGGAAAAGCTTCGGGGGGCCCCGGGACCTCTAGGAACTTGTCCATTTTACATAGTTTCTCTGGAATGACCAAATTCTCACAATCATCCAGAGTGGATAACACCTCCTTAAGCAGAGCGCGGAGATGTTCCAATTTAAATTTAAATGTAATCACATCAGGTTCAGCTTGTTGAGAAATTTTCCCTGAATCTGAAATTTCTCCCTCAGACAAAACCTCCCTGGCCCCCTCAGACTGGTGTAGGGGCCCTTCAGAACCAATATCATCAGCGTCCTCATGCTCTTCAGTATTTTCTAAAACAGAGCAGTCGCGCTTTCGCTGATAAGTGGGCATTTTGGCTAAAATGTTTTTGATAGAATTATCCATTACAGCCGTTAATTGTTGCATAGTAAGGAGTATTGGCGCGCTAGATGTACTAGGGGCCTCCTGAGTGGGCAAGACTGGTGTAGACGAAGGAGGGGATGATGCAGTACCATGCTTACTCCCCTCACTTGAGGAATCATCTTGGGCATCATTTTCTCTAAATTTTGTGTCACATAAATCACATCTATTTAAATGAGAAGGAACCTTGGCTTCCCCACATTCAGAACACAGTCTATCTGGTAGTTCAGACATGTTAAACAGGCATAAACTTGATAACAAAGTACAAAAAACGTTTTAAAATAAAACCGTTACTGTCACTTTAAATTTTAAACTGAACACACTTTATTACTGCAATTGCGAAAAAGTATGAAGGAATAGTTCAAAATTCACCAAAATTTCACCACAGTGTCTTAAAGCCTTAAAAGTATTGCACACCAAATTTGGAAGCTTTAACCCTTAAAATAACGGAACCGGAGCCGTTTTTATATTTAACCCCTTTACAGTCCCTGGTATCTGCTTTGCTGAGACCCAACCAACAACCAAGCCCAAAGGGGAATACGATACCAAATGACGCCTTCAGAAAGTCTTTTCTATGTATCAGAGCTCCTCACACATGCATCTGCATGTCATGCTTCTCAAAAACAAGTGCGCAATACAGGCGCGAAAATGAGACTCTGCCTATGATTAGGGAAAGCCCCTAGAGAATAAGGTGTCCAATACAGTGCCTGCCGGTTATTTTACATAATTCCCAAGATTAAAATAATTCCTCAAGGCTATGGAGTATAAAATATGTTTATATATAAATCGATTTAGCCCAGAAAATGTCTACAGTCTTAAAAAGCCCTTGTGAAGCCCTTTTTTTCTTTCTGTAATAAAAATGGCTTACCGGATCCCATAGGGAAAATGACAGCTTCCAGCATTACATCGTCTTGTTAGAATGTGTCATACCTCAAGCAGCAAAAGTCTGCTCACTGTTCCCCCAACTGAAGTTAATTCCTCTCAACAGTCCTGTGTGGAAACAGCCATCGATTTTAGTAACGGTTGCTAAAATCATTTTCCTCTTACAAACAGAAATCTTCATCTCTTTTCTGTTTCAGAGTAAATAGTACATACCAGCACTATTTTAAAATAACAAACTCTTGATTGAATAATAAAAACTACAGTTAAACACTAAAAAACTCTAAGCCATCTCCGTGGAGATGTTGCCTGTACAACGGCAAAGAGAATGACTGGGGAAGGCGGAGCCTAGGAGGGATCATGTGACCAGCTTTGCTGGGCTCTTTGCCATTTCCTGTTGGGGAAGAGAATATCCCACAAGTAAGGATGACGCCGTGGACCGGACACACCTATGTTGGAGAAATTAGTATTTAAATTGTCAGTATTAGTAAGCTTCCTACAAAGTCTTCTGCAGCTGGTGCTCCCCAGCCATGAATTTGAGGTACCATTTTACAGTTTTTAACCCCTTATAGACAGACTTATCATATACATCCGTCCTAAAGATTCGCCAACAGCAGAGAAATTTTGCTATAACTGCATGCCTCACTTGGGAGGCATTAAGACATAGCGGGGAACTGCTGTTCGTTATGGTGTTAAGATTATTGACACTAAGGATTTTTATTGGTTGTCCCTTTACCTAAAGTAATACATTTTTCAGTTTCACAAATATATGCACTACCAGCTTACCGTTTATTGTAAACTTGCTGTCCGTATGAATATTAAGTCTTGTGATATTTTGACTCCTGGCCTGTTCCACAGCTGTACAAGCAGCCTAAAAGAATAAATCTGAATTAGGTGTACCAAAGCCATATTAACCAGTTCAATTAAATACACACACGCAGAATAAATTTAAAGGGACAGTCTACAATATATTTTTTTCTGCTTTTACTACCCATTACCCAGCTTTGCACAATCAACATTACTATTAAACACTTTAATAAACTTTTAAATTCTCGACTCTTCTTATCTTATACTTTTTTTTTTATAGCTTTTCACAGCCAGAAAGGGATAATTTGTACGTTACATATAGATATTGTGTTCACTCCCGTCAGCACTAAAAGCAGGATATATCAAAACAATTCTACTAAAAACATAATTTATGCTTACCTGATAAATTTATTTCTCTTGTAGTGTATCCAGTCCACGGATCATCCATTACTTGTGGGATATTCTCCTTCCCAACAGGAAGTTGCAAGAGGATCACCCACAGCAGAGCTGCTATATAGCTCCTCCCCTCACTGCCATATCCAGTCATTCGACCGAAACAAGCCGAGAAAGGAGAAACCATAGGGTGCAGTGGTGACTGTAGTTTAATTAAAATTTTGACCTGCCTGAAAAGGACAGGACGGGCCGTGGACTGGATACACTACAAGAGAAATAAATTTATCAGGTAAGCATAAATTATGTTTTCTCTTGTTAAGTGTAGCAAGTGCACGGATCATCCATTACTTGTGGGATACCAATACCAAAGTACACGGATGATGGGAGGGACAAGGCAGGAACTTAAACAGAAGGAACCACTGCCTGTAGAACCTCTCTCCCAAAAACAGCCTCCGAAGAAGCAAAAGTATCAAATTTGTAAAATTTGTAAAAAGTATGAAGGGAAGACCAAGTTGCAGCCTTGCAAATCTGTTCAACAGAGGCTTCATTTTTAAAGGCCCAGGTGGAAGCCACAGCTCTAGTAGAATGAGATGTAATCCTTTCAGGAGGCTGCTGTCCAGCAGTCTCATAGGCTAAACGGATTATACTCCGAAGCCAAAAAGAAAGAGGTTGCCGAGGCCTTCTGACCTCTCCTCTGTCCAGAGTAAACAACAAACAGGTTAGATGTTTGGCGAAAATCTTTAGTAGCCTGTAAGTAAAACTTCAAGGCACGGACTATGTCTAGATTATGCAAAAGACGTTCCTTCTTTGAAGAAGGATTAGGACATAATGATGGAACAACAATCTCTTGATTGATATTCTTGTTAGAAACCACCTTAGGTAAAAAACATAATTTATGCTTACCAGATAAATTTATTTCTCTTGTAGTGTGTTCAGTCCACGGGTCATCCATTACTTATGGGATATATTCTCCTTCCCAACAGGAAGTTGCAAGAGGATCACCCAAGCAGAGCTGCTATATAGCTCCTCCCCTCACATGTCATATCCAGTCATTCGACCGAAACAAGACAAGAAAGGAGAAACTATAGGGTGCAGTGGTGACTGGAGTTATAATTTAAAATTTAGAACCTGCCTCAAAAAGACAGGGCGGGCCGTGGACTGAACACACTACAAGAGAAATACATTTATCAGGTAAGCATAAATTATGTTTTCTCTTGTTAAGTGTGTTCAGTCCACGGGTCATCCATTACTTATGGGATACCAATACCAAAGCTAAAGTACACGGATGAAGGGAGGGACAAGGCAGGAACATTAAACAGAAGGAACCACTGCCTGTAGAACCTTTCTCCCAAAAACAGCCTCCGAAGAAGCAAAAGTGTCAAATTTGTAAAATTTGGAAAAAGTATGAAGTGAAGACCAAGTTGCAGCCTTGCAAATCTGTTCAACAGAGGCCTCATTTTTAAAGGCCAAAGTGGAAGCCACAGCTCTAGTGGAATGAGCTGTAATTCTTTCAGGAGGCTGCTGTCCAGCAGTCTCATAGGCTAAACGTATTATGCTACGAAGCCAAAAAGAGAGAGGTAGCCGAAGCCTTTTGACCTCTCCTCTGTCCAGAGTAAACGACAAACAGGGAAGAAGTTTGTCGAAAATCTTTAGTTGCCTGTAAGTAGAACTTCAGGGCACGGACCACGTCTAGATTATGCAAAAGACGTTCCTTCTTTGAAGGATTAGGACACAATGATGGAACAACAATCTCTTGATTGATATTCCTGTTAGAAACAACCTTAGGCAAAAACCCAGGTTTAGTACGCAGGACTACCTTGTCTGAATGAAAGATCAGATAAGGAGAATCACAATGTAAGGCAGATAACTCCGAGACTCTTCGAGCCGAGGAAATAGCCATCAAAAACAGAACTTTCCAAGATAAAAGCTTAATATCAATGGAATGAAGGGGTTCAAACGGAACACCCTGAAGAACTTTAAGAATCAAGTTTAAGCTCCACAGAGGAGCAACAGCCTTAAACACAGGCTTAATCCTAGCCAAAGCCTGACAAAAAGCCTGGACGTCTGGATTCCCTGCCAGACGCTTGTGTAAAAGAATAGACAGAGCAGAAATCTGTCCCTTTAGTGAACTAGCGGATAAGCCCTTTTCTAAACCCTCTTGTAGAAAAGACAATATCCTAGGAATCCTAACTTTACTCCATGAGTAACTCTTGGATTCACACCAATAAAAATATTTACGCCATATCTTATGGTAAATTTTTCTGGTAACAGGTTTCCGAGCCTGTATCAATGTATCAATAACCGAATCCGAAAACCCACGCTTTGATAGAATCAAGCGTTCAATCTCCAAGCAGTCAGCCTCAGAGAAATTAGGTTTGGATGGTTGAAAGGACCCTGAATTAGAAGGTCCTGCCTCAGAGGTAGAGACCATGGTGGACAGGACGACATGTCCACTAGGTCTGCATACCAGGTCCTGCGTGGCCACGCAGGCGCTATCAGAATCACTGATGCTCTCTCCTGTTTGCTCCTTGCAATCAGTCGAGCTAGCAACGGAAAAGGTGGAAACACATAAGCTATATTGAAAACCCAAGGGGCTGCAAGTGCATCTACCAGCACCGCTCCTGGGTCCCTGGACCCGTAACGAGGAAGCTTGGCGTTCTGGCGAGATGCCAGAAGATCCAGATCCGGTTTGCCCCAACGACGAATCAGTTGAGCCAATACCTCCGGGTGTAGTTCCCACTCCCCCGGATGAAAAGTCTGGCGACTTAGAAAATCCGCTTCCCAATTCTCCACACCTGGGATGTAGATCGCTGACAGGTGGCAAGAGTGTGACTGCCCAGCGAATTATCTTCGAGACTTCCAACATCGCTAGGGAACTCCTGGTTCCCCCTTGATTGATGTAAGCCACAGTCGTGATGTTGTCCGACTGAAACCTGATGAACCTCAGTGTTGCTAACTGAGGCCAAGTTAGAAGAGCATTGAATATTGCTCTTAATTCTAGAATGTTGATTGGTAGGAGTTTCTCCTCCTGAGTCCACGATCCCTGAGCCTTCAGGGAGTTCGACTGCTCCCCAGCCTAGAAGGCTGGCATCTGTTGTTACAATCGTCCAATCTGGTCTGCAAAAGGTCATTCCTTCGGACAGATGAACCCGTGACAACCACCAGAGAAGAGAATCTCTGGTCTCCTGGTCCAGATTTAGCAAAGGGGACAGATCTGAGTAATCCCCGTTCCACTGACTTAGCATGCATAGTTGCAGCGGTCTGAGATGCAGGCGCGAAAATGGCACTATGTCCATCGCCGCGACCATCAAGCCGATTACTTCCATACACTGAGCTACTGATGGGCTCGGAATGGAGTGAAGGGCACGGCAATCATTGAGAATCTTTGATAACCTGGACTCCGTCAGGTAAATCTTCATCTCTACAGAATCTATAAGAGTCCCTAGAAAAGGAACCCTTGTGAGCGGTAACAGAGAACTCTTTTCCACGTTCACATTCCACCCATGCGACCTCAGAAATGCTAGAACTATCTCTGTATGAGACTTTGCATTTTGAAAACTTGACGCTTGAATCAGAATGTCGTCTAGGTATGGAGCCACGCAGGAGCTATTAGAATCACGAAGCCTTCTCCTGTTTGATCCTGGCTACTAGCCTGGGGAGTAGAGGAAACGGTGGAAAGACATACGCTAGATTGAATGACCAAGGCGCCACTAATGCATCTACCTATGTCGCCTTGGATCCCTTGACCTGGACCCGTAGCGTGGAACCTTGGAGTTCTGACGAGACACCATCAGATCCAGATCTGGAATGCCCCATAGTTGAGTTAACTGGGCAAAGACCTCCGGGTGAAGTTCCCACTCCCCCGGATGGAAAGTCTGACGACTCAAATAATCCACCTCCCAGTTGTCTACTCCTGGGATGTGAATTGCAGATAGATGGCAGGAGTGATCCTCCACCCATTTGATGATCTTGGATACTTCTCTCATCGCCAGGGAACTCTTCGTTCCTCCCTGATGATTAATGTACGCTACAGTCGTCATGTTGTCCGACTGAAATCTTATGAATTTGGCCTTCGCTAGTTGAGGCCAAGCCAGAAGCGTATTGAATATCGCTCTTAGTTCCAAAATGTTTATCGGGAGAAGAGATTCTTCCCGAGACCAAAGACCCTGAGCTTTCAGGGAGTCCCACACCGCGCCCCAGCCTAGGAGACTGGCGTCTGTCGTGACAATGATCCACTCTGGTCTGCGGAAACTCATTCCCTGCGACAGGTGATCCTGAACCAACCACCAGAGAAGAGAGTATCTGGTTTCCTGGTCCATCTGTATCTGGGGAGACAAGTCTGCATAATCCCCATTCCATTGCTTGAGCATGCACAATTGCAGTGGTCTTAGATGAATTCTGGCAAATGGGATAATGTCCATTTCCGCCACCATTAGACCGATTACCTCCATGCACTGAGCCACAGACGGCTGAGCAATGGCATGAAGGACTCGACAAGCTGTTGAGAGTTTTGACTTCTTGAGCTCCGTCAGAAAGATTTTCATTTCTACCAAATCTATTATTGTTCCCAGGAAGGGAACCCTTGTGACCCGGGACAGAGAACTCTTTTCTACGTTCACCTTCCACCCGTGAGACCTTAAAAACATAATTTATGCTTACCTGATAAATTCCTTTCTTCTGTTGTGTGATCAGTCCACGGGTCATCATTACTTCTGGGATATAACTCCTCCCCAACAGGAAATGCAAGAGGATTCACCCAGCAGAGCTGCATATAGCTCCTCCCCTCTACGTCACTCCCAGTCATTCGACCAAGAATCAACGAGAAAGGAGAAACCAAGGGTGAAGTGGTGACTGGAGTATAATTTAAAAAATATCTACCTGCCTTAAAAAACAGGGCGGGCCGTGGACTGATCACACAACAGAAGAAAGGAATTTATCAGGTAAGCATAAATTATGTTTTCTTCTGTTATGTGTGATCAGTCCACGGGTCATCATTACTTCTGGGATACCAATACCAAAGCAAAAGTACACGGATGACTGGAGGGATAGGCAGGCTCATTATACAGAAGGAACCACTGCCTGAAGAACCTTTCTCCCAAAAATAGCCTCCGAAGAAGCAAAAGTGTCAAATTTGTAAAATTTGGAAAAAGTATGAAGCGAAGACCAAGTTGCAGCCTTGCAAATCTGTTCAACAGAGGCCTCATTCTTAAAGGCCCAAGTGGAAGCCACAGCTCTAGTAGAATGAGCTGTAATTCTTTCAGGAGGCTGCTGTCCAGCAGTCTCATAGGCTAAACGAATTATGCTACGAAGCCAGAAGGAGAGAGAGGTAGCCGAAGCCTTATGACCTCTCCTCTGACCAGAGTACACGACAAACAGGGAAGACGTTTGTCGAAAATCCTTAGTTGCCTGCAAGTAGAACTTGAGGGCACGAACTACATCTAGATTGTGTAGAAGACGTTCCTTCTTTGAAGAAGGATTCTGGCACAGAGAAGGAACCACGATCTCTTGATTGATGTTCCTGTTAGTGACTACCTTAGGTAAGAACCCAGGTTTAGTACGCAGAACTACCTTATCTGAATGAAAAATCAAATAAGGAGAATCACAATGTAAAGCTGATAACTCAGAGACTCTCCGAGCCGAAGAAATAGCCATTAAAAATAACACTTTCCAAGATAACAACTTTATATCAATGGAATGAAGGGGTTCAAACGGAACTCCTTGTAGAACGTTAAGAACAAGGTTTAAACTCCATGGCGGAGCAACAGTTTTAAACACAGGCTTGATTCTAGCTAAAGCCTGACAAAAGGCCTGGACGTCTGGATTTTCTGATAGACGCCTGTGCAACAAGATGGACAGAGCTGAGATCTGTCCCTTTAATGAACTAGCCGATAAACCCTTTTCTAAACCTTCTTGTAGAAAGGACAATATCCTAGGAATCCTAACCTTACTCCAGGAGTAACCTTTGGATTCGCACCAGTATAGGTATTTACGCCATATCTTATGGTAAATTCTTCTGGTAACAGGCTTCCTAGCCTGTATCAGGGTATCAATAACCGACTCAGAAAAACCACGTTTTGATAAAATCAAGCGTTCAATTTCCAAGCAGTCAGCTTCAGAGAAGTTAGATTTTGATGTTTGAATGGACCCTGTATCAGAAGGTCCTGTCTTAGAGGTAGAGACCAAGGCGGACAGGATGACATGTCCACTAGATCTGCATACCAAGTCCTGCGTGGCCACGCAGGCGCTATTAGAATCACTGATGCTCTCTCCTGTTTGATTTTGGCAATCAATCGAGGAAGCAGCGGGAAGGGTGGAAACACATAAGCCATCCCGAAGTTCCAAGGTGCTGTCAAAGCATCTATCAGAACCGCTCCCGGATCCCTGGATCTGGACCCGTAGCGAGGAAGTTTGGCGTTCTGGCGAGACGCCATGAGATCTATCTCTGGTTTGCCCCAACGTCGAAGTATTTGGGCAAAGACCTCCGGATGAAGTTCCCACTCCCCCGGATGAAAAGTCTGGCGACTCAAGAAATCCGCCTCCCAGTTCTCCACTCCCGGGATGTGGATTGCTGACAGGTGGCAAGAGTGAGACTCTGCCCAGCGAATTATCTTTGATACTTCCATCATTGCTAGGGAGCTTCTTGTCCCTCCTTGATGGTTGATGTAAGCTACAGTCGTGATGTTGTCCGACTGAAACCTGATGAACCCCCGAGTTCTTAACTGGGGCCAAGCCAGAAGGGCATTGAGAACTGCTCTCAATTCCAGAATGTTTATTGGTAGGAGACTTTCCTCCTGATTCCATTGTCCCTGAGCCTTCAGAGAATTCCAGACAGCGCCCCAACCTAGTAGGCTGGCGTCTGTTGTTACAATTGTCCAGTCCGGCCTGCTGAATGGCATCCCCCTGGACAGATGTGGCTGAGAAAGCCACCATAGAAGAGAGTTTCTGGTCTCTTGATCCAGATTCAGAGTAGGGGACAAGTCTGAGTAATCCCCATTCCACTGACTCAGCATGCACAATTGCAGCGGTCTGAGATGTAGACGTGCAAAGGGTACTATGTCCATTGCTGCTACCATTAAGCCGATCACCTCCATGCATTGAGCTACTGACGGGAGTTGAATGGAATGAAGGACACGGCATGCATTTAGAAGCTTTGTTAATCTGTCTTCTGTCAGATAAATCTTCATTTCTACAGAATCTATCAGAGTCCCCAAGAATGGAACTCTTGTGAGAGGAAAGAGAGAACTCTTCTTTTCGTTCACTTTCCATCCATGCGACCTTAGAAATGCCAGAACTAACTCTGTATGAGACTTGGCAGTTTGAAAGCTTGAAGCTTGTATCAGAATGTCGTCTAGGTACGGAGCTACCGAAATTCCTCGCGGTCTTAGTACCGCCAGAAGGGCACCCAGAACCTTTGTGAAGATTCTTGGAGCCGTAGCCAATCCGAATGGAAGAGCTACAAACTGGTAATGCCTGTCTAAGAAGGCAAACCTTAGATACCGGTAATGATCTTTGTGAATCGGTATGTGAAGGTAAGCATCCTTTAAATCCACTGTAGTCATGTACTGACCCTTTTGGATCATGGGTAAGATTGTCCGAATAGTTTCCATTTTGAACGATGGAACTCTTAGGAATTTGTTTAGGATCTTTAAATCCAAGATTGGCCTGAAAGTTCCCTCCTTTTTTGGGAACCACAAACAGGTTTGAGTAAAACCCTTGTCCTTGTTCCGACCGCGGAACCGGATGGATCACTCCCATTAATAACAGATCTTGTACACAGCGTAGAAACGCTTCTTTCTTTATCTGGTTTGTTGACAACCTTGACAGATGAAATCTCCCTCTTGGGGGAGAGAATTTGAAGTCTAGAAGGTATCCCTGAGATATGATCTCTAACGCCCAGGGATCCTGAACATCTCTTGCCCAAGCCTGGGCGAAGAGAGAGAGTCTGCCCCCCACTAGATCCGGTCCCGGATCGGGGGCCCTCGATTCATGTTGTCTTAGGGGCAGCAGCAGGTTTCCTGGCCTGCTTGCCCTTGTTCCAGGACTGGTTAGGTTTCCAGCCTTGTCTGTAACGAGCAACGGCTCCTTCCTGTTTTGGAGCAGTGGAAGTTGGTGCTGCTCCTGCTTTGAAATTCCGAAAGGGACGAAAATTAGACTGTCTAGCCTTAGCTTTGGCTTTGTCTTGAGGCAGGGCGTGGCCCTTACCTCCTGTAATGTCAGCGATAATTTCTTTCAAACCGGGCCCAAATAAAGTTTGCCCTTTGAAAGGTATATTAAGTAATTTGGACTTAGAAGTTACATCAGCTGACCAGGATTTTAGCCACAGCGCCCTACGTGCCTGAATGGCGAATCCTGAGTTCTTAGCCGTAAGTTTGGTTAAATGTACTACGGCCTCCGAAATGAATGAATTAGCTAGTTTAAGGACTCTAAGCCTGTCCGTAATGTCGTCCAGCGTAGCTGAACTAAGGTTCTCTTCCAGAGACTCCATCCAAAATGCTGCCGCAGCCGTAATCGGCGCGATGCATGCAAGGGGTTGCAATATAAAACCTTGTTGAACAAACATTTTCTTAAGGTAACCCTCTAATTTTTTATCCATTGGATCTGAAAAAGCACAGCTATCCTCCACCGGGATAGTGGTACGCTTAGCTAAAGTAGAAACTGCTCCCTCCACCTTAGGGACCGTTTGCCATAAGTCCCGTGTGGTGGCGTCTATTGGAAACATCTTTCTAAATATTGGAGGGGGTGAGAACGGCACACCGGGTCTATCCCACTCCTTAGTAACAATTTCAGTTAGTCTCTTAGGTATAGGAAAAACGTCAGTACTCGCCGGTACCGCAAAGTATTTATCCAACCTACACAATTTCTCTGGTATTGCAACAGTGTTACAATCATTAAGAGCCGCTAAAACCTCCCCTAGTAATACACGGAGGTTCTCCAATTTAAATTTAAAATTTGAAATATCTGAATCCAATCTGTTTGGATCAGAACCGTCACCCACAGAATGAAGCTCTCCGTCCTCATGCTCTGCAAGCTGTGACGCAGTATCCGACATGGCTCTAGTATTATCAGCGCACTCTGTTCTCACCCCAGAGTGATCACGCTTGCCCCTTAGTTCTGGTAATTTAGCCAAAACTTCAGTCATAACAGTAGCCATATCTTGTAATGTTATCTGTAATGGCCGCCCAGATGTACTAGGCGTCACAATATCACGCACCTCCCGGGCGGGAGATGCAGGTACTGACACGTGAGGCGAGTTAGTCGGCATAACTCTCCCCTCGCTGTTTGGTGAAATTTGTTCAATTTGTACAGATTGGCTTTTATTTAAAGTAGCATCAATACAGTTAGTACATAAATTTCTATTGGGCTCCACCTTGGCATTGGAACAAATGACACAGGTATCTTCCTCTGAATCAGACATGTTTAACACACTAGCAAATAAACTTGCAACTTGGTTACAATCTTATTTAACAAAAACGTACTGTGCCTCAAAGAAGCACTAAACGATTAAATGACAGTTGAAATAATGAACTGAAAAACTGTTATAGCATCAATCCTTGAAAACAACACAACTTTTAGCAAAGGTTTGTTCCCATTAGTAAAGTAACAATAATTAAATTTGAAACGTAAAAATTACAGAGCAACGTTTTTAATCACAGTCAATATATAAGTCTCACAGCTCTGCTGAGAGAATCTACCTCCCTTCAAAGAAGTTTGAAGACCCCTGAGTTCTGTTAGATATGAACCGGATCATGCAGGAAATACAAGAGTAACTGACTGGAAATTTTTGATGCGTAGCAAAGAGCGCCAAAAACGGCCCCTCCCCCTCACACACAGCAGTGAGAGAGAAACGAAACTGTCACAATTAAAACAAGCAGCTGCCAAGTGGAAAAATAATGCCCAAACATTTATTCACTCAGTACCTCAGAAAATGCAAACGATTCTACATTCCAGCAAAAACGTTTAACATAATAAATACCTATTAAAAGGTTTAATGTACTTTTTACAGAGTAATTCCAGTGAAGTACCATCCCCAGAATACTGAAGTGTAGAGTATACATACATGTTATTATAACGGTATGGCAGGATTTTCTCATCAATTCCATTCAGAAAATAAAAACTGCTACATACCTCAATGCAGATTCATCTGCCCGCTGTCCCCTGATCTGAAGCTTTTACCTCCCTCAGATGGCCGAGAAACAGCAATATGATCTTAACTACTCCGGTTAAAATCATAGTAAAAAACTCTGGTAGATTCTTCTTCAAACTCTGCCAGAGAGGCAATAACACGCTCCGGTGCTATTGTAAAATAACAAACTTTTGATTGAAGTTATAAAAACTAAGTATAATCACCATAGTCCTCTCACACATCCTATCTAGTCGTTGGGTGCAAGAGAATGACTGGGAGTGACGTAGAGGGGAGGAGCTATATGCAGCTCTGCTGGGTGAATCCTCTTGCATTTCCTGTTGGGGAGGAGTTATATCCCAGAAGTAATGATGACCCGTGGACTGATCACACATAACAGAAGAAAAGGCTAGAACAATATCCGTATGAGCCTTGGCTCTGGGAAGAGACGACGCCTGTATCAAGATTTCGTTTAGGTAAGGTGCTACTGCAATGCCCCGCGGTCTTAGTACCGTTAGAAGGGACCCTAGAACCTTTGTGAAAATTCTTGGGAGCAGTGGCCAACCCGAAAGGGAGGGCCACAAACTGGTAATGTTTGTCCAGAAAGGAGAATCTTAGGAACTGATGGTGATTTATGTGGATTGGAATATGCAGGTATGCATCCTTTAGGTCCACAGTAGTCATGTATTGACCCTCCTGGATCATAGGCAGAATTGTTCGAATTGTTTCCATCTTGAATGATGGAACTCTGAGAAATTTGTTTAGGATTTTTAAGTTTAGGATTTTTAAGTCCAGAATTGGCCTGAACGTTCCCTCCTTTTTGGGAACTACAAACAGGTTTGGGTAAAAACCCAGTCCTTGTTCTGCTTTTGGAACTGGGTGAATCACTCCCATTTTGAGGTCTTCTACGCAATGTAAGAATGCCTGTCTCTTTGTCTGGTCTGATGACAAGCGAGAATGTGAAACCTTCCCTTTGGGGGAAGGTCCTTGAATTCTAGGAGATACCCCTGAGAGACAATCTCTAAAGCCCAGGGGTCTGGAACATCTCTTGCCCAAGCCTGAGCAAAGAGAGAGTCTGCCCCCCACCAGATCCGGTCCCGGATCGGGGGCTATCCTTTCATGCTGATTTGGTTGGGGCAGCAGGCTTCTTGGCCTGTTTCCCCTTGTTCCAGCCTTGCAATGGTTTACATGCTGGCTTGGGCTGGGAAGTGTTACCCTCTTTTCTAGAGGCTTGAGAGTTAGAAGCTGGTCCGTTCCTGAAGTTGTGAAAGGAACGAAAATTAGACTTATTCTTTGCTTTGAAAGGCCTATCCTGTGGAAGGGCATGGCCCTTTCCCCCAGTGATGTCTGAAATAATCTCTTTCAACTCTGGCCCGAATAGGGTCTTACCCTTGAAAGGAATATTAAGCAATTTTGTTTTGGACGACACATCCGCCGACCAAGATTTTAGCCAAAGCGCTCTGCGCGCCACTATTGCAAAACCTGAATTTTTCGCAGCTAATTTAGCTAATTGAAAAGCGGCATCTAAAATAAAAGAATTAGCCAACTTCAGTGGGACCTCTAAGAATTTGTCCATTTTGCACAATTTCTCTGGAATCACCAAAGGATCACAATCATCAAGAGTAGCTAGCACCTCCTTAAGCAGAGTGCGGAGGTGTTCTAGCTTAAATTTGAATGCAACTATATCAGGCTCTGCCTGCTGAGAAATCTTTCCTGTGTCAGAAATTTCTCCTTCAGACAGGCCCTCCCTCACCGCCAAATCAGATTGATGTGAGGGCATAATAGATAAATTATCCTCAGCGTCTGCTTGCTCATCCTCTGTATTTAAAACTGATTAATCGCGCTTTCTAGGAAAAGCTGGCAGTTTGTATAAAAAAGCTGCTAGTGAATTATCCATTACTGCTACCAATTGCTGCATAGTAACCGCCATTGGTGCGCTAGATGTACTAGGTATCGCTTGCGTAGGCAATGCTGGAGTTGACACAGAAAGAGAGGATGAAGAACTATCCCCACTACCTTCATTTAAAGAATCATCTTGGGCAACATTTTTAAATGTGACAGTACTGTCCTTAATTTGTTTGGACCATATAGCACACTTCGCACAAACATTTAATGGTGGAACCACCTTGGCCTCCATACACACAGAACATAGGCTATCTGAAGGCACAGACATGTTAGACAAACCTAGGCAGCTTTTTAATGCAAGAAAAGTAATTTTATACAAAACCGTTACGGTCTCTTTAAATAATAAAGGAGCACACTTTATTACTGAAACGTCAGAAAAACATCAAAGAAATATCCGATCTTTCTGAAATTTTCACCGTAGTGTCTTAAAGCTTTGAAAGTATTGCACAACAATTTTCAGACCAATTGACCCTTAAATGCCCAAACCGGAGCTGATAACAGCAATTAACCGGTTAATACACTACAGTCCCCTGCCACAGTCTCCACCGCAGCTTTTACCTTCCTTATGGGTTAACCAAAAACGAAATAAACCTCTTATAAGTCCTTTTCTAAGCCTCTTGACCTTCCACGTGAAGCTGCATGAACCTCTGATGAAAAGCAACTGCGCAACTGAGGCGCGAAAATGAGGCCTCCTCCCTCTGCATTCCAGAGTGAAGGGGCCTTTCTGACAAAATTAGGTGTCTAAACGGCTGCCAGGTGCAAATAACATACCCAAAAGTGTTTTTAAGTTTGAAAAAAACACTTCAAAATCACATAAACATGATAAAAAATAAACGACAGCCCACAATAGTGGAAACCAGCATAGAGCCCAAATTATAAGCCTTAATTCTGTTACTGAGTCTAAGAAAATGGCTTACCTATCCCAGAAGGGATAACTGACAGTCTTCTAGCATTACTTGGTTTTGTTAGAAAAGTGACTGATCATACCTGAAGCAGATAAGCCTGCAAACTGTTCCCCCTTGAAAGTTCTCTGGTTTAACAGTCCTGCGTGGGAACAGCAATCGATTTTAGTTACTGGTGCTAAAATCATACTCCTCTTTAACAGAAATCTTCTTCATTTTCTGTTGCAGAGTAAATAGTACAAACCGGCACTATTTTAAAATAACAAACTCTTGATAGAAGAAATAAAAAACTACAACTAACACCACATACTCTTTACCACCCCCGTGGAGATGCTACTTGTACAGAGCGGCAAAGAGAATGACTGGGGGGCGGAGCTAGAGGGGGAGCTATATGGACAGCTCTGTTGTTGTGCTCTCTTTGCCACTTCCTGTAGGGAATGAGAATATCCCACAATTAAGGATGAAGCCGTGGACCGGACAAACCAATGTAGGAGAAATAGGCCCCTCCCACTCATACTACAACAGTGGAAAGCCTCAGGAAACTGTTTCTAGGCAAAAATCAAGCCAGCCATGTGGAAAAAACTAGGCCCCAATAGGTTTTATTACCAAAGCATATATAAAAACGATTAAACATGCCAGCAAACGTTTTATATTGCACATTTATAAGAGTATATATCTCTAATAGTAAGCCTGATACTAGTCGCTATTAAATCACTGTATTTAGGCTTAACTTACTTTAATCCGGTAGCAGCATTTTCTAGCAATTCCATCCCTAGAAAAACTTAAAAAAACTGCACATACCTCATTGCAGGAAAACCTGCACGCCATTCTCCCTCTGAAGTTACCTCACTCCTCAGACATATGTGAGAACAGCAGTGGATCTTAGTTACTTCTGCTAAGATCATAGAAAACGCAGGCAGATTCTTCTTCTAAATGCTGCCTGAGATAAAATAGTACAACTCCGGTACCATTTAAAAATAAACTTTTGATTGAAGACAAAAACTAACTATATTTCACCACTTTCCTCTTACTACCTCCATCTTTGTTGAGAGTTGCAAGAGAATGACTGGGTATGGCAGTTAGGGGAGGAGCTATATAACAGATCTGCTGTGGGTGTCCTCTTGCAACTTCCTGTTGGGAAGGAGAATATCACACAAGTAATGGATGATCCGTGGACTGGATACACCTTACAAGAGAAATCTGCTTCCCAGTTGTCCACTCCTGGGATGTAGATTGCGGACAGATAAGAGTGAGCCTCCGCCACCAAATTATCTTGGATACTTCTGTCATCGCTAAGGAACGCCTTGTTCCTCCCTGATTGATGTAAGTCAGTCGTGATGTTGTCCGACTGAAATCGGATGAATTTGGCCCAAGCCAACGGAGGCCAAGCCTGAAGAGCATTGAATATTGCCCTCAACTAAAGAATATTGATTGAAAGTAGAGACTCCGACCGAGTCCACACACCCTGATCCTTCAGGGAATTCCAGACTGCACCCCATCCTAGTAGACTGGCGTCCGTTGTCACTATCACCCATGAGGGTCTGCGGAAGCACATCCCTTGGAACAGATGATCCTGCGACAACCACCAAGAAGCTTTTCATGGATATAGAGTCTATTAAGAATTCCTAGGAAAGGAATCCTTATCTGTGGAATTAGTGTACTCTTTTCTAGATTCACCTTCCACCCGTGAGTCCTTAGAAAGGATAAGACCATGTCAGTATGAGATTGTCAGATAAGACGCCTGGATCAGAATATCATCCAGATAAGGCCCAACTGCAATGCCCCGTGGCCTGAGAACCGCCAGCAGAGACCCGAGAACGTTTGTGAAGATCCTGGGTGCCGTGGCCAGCCCGAAAGGAAGGGCCACAAACTGAAAATGTTTGTCCAGAAAGGCAAACCTAAGGAACTGGTGATCTCTGTGGATAGGAATATGAAGATATGCATCCTTTGAGTCCACGGTAGTCATATATTGACCCTCCTGAATCAAATCAAGAATTGTCCGAATAGTCTCCATCTTGAAGGATGTAACTCTGAGGAACTTGTTTAGACTCTTGAGATCTAAAATGGGTCAGAACGTTTCCTCATTTTTGGGAACCACAAAAATATTTGAGCAAAATCCCTGCCCCTGTTTTGGAACGGGACAAAATACTCCCATAGTGGAGAGGTCTTTTACACAACGTAAGAACACCTCTCTTTATCTGGTCTACAGACAATTGTGAAAGAAACCTTCCCCTTGGGAAGGAATTTTTGAACTCCAACTGATACCCTTGAGACACGATTTCTAGTGTCCAGGGATCCTGAACGTCTTCTTATCCAAGCCTGGAGAAAGAGAAAGTCTGCCCCCTACTAGATCCGGTGTCGGTTCGGGGGCCGCCCCTTCATGCTGACTTGGGAGCAGCAGAGGGCTTCTTGGGTTGTTTACCCTTGTTCCAAGCCTGGTTGGGTCTCCAGGTGGACTTGGCTTGTGAATAATTCCCTTCCTGCTTAGTGGCAGAGGGAAGGGTGACTCCTTTGAAATTGCAAAAGGAACGAAAATTACTCTGTCTTCCCCTTTGTTTAGATGTCTTATCCTGAGGGAGGAGGTGACCCTTACCTGCCGTAATGTCAGAAATGATTTCTTTCAAGTCAGGCCCGAATAGGGTCTTTCCCTTGAAAGGAATAGCCAAAAGCTTGGATTTAGAGGACACATCCGCAGACCAAGATTTCAACCATAGGGCTCTCCGTGCTAAGATGGAAAATCCCAAACTCTTAGCCGCCAATTTAGTGATCTGAAAGGCAGCAGATTTAGTGATCTGAAAGGCAGCATCCGTAATAAAAGAAGTAGCCAGCTTAAGGGCCCTAATTCTATCTTGTATATCCTCTAAAGAAGTCTCCGTCCTAAAAGACTCTTCTAGAGCTTCAAACCAAAAAGCAGCCGTGACTGTTACAATGCAGTGGTTGCAATAAAAACCCTTGATTAACATAGTTTCTTGAGAAGACCCTCCAACTTCTTATCCATGTGGTCTTTGAAAGCACAATTGTCCACGATAGAAATAGTCGTATGCGTCGCCAGAGTAGAGATAGCTCCCTCCACCTTAGGGACCGTCTGCCAAGAGTCCTGAACGGAGTCAGCTATAGGGTACATTAGGGGAAGGAGAGATGATGACCCGTGTAATGATGACCCGTGGACTGACTACACTTAACAGGAGAAAACATAATTTATGCTTACCTGATAAATTCCTTTCTCCTGTAGTGTACTCAGTCCACGGCCCGCCCTGTTTTTTAAGGCAGGTCAAAAAATTTTAATTATACTCCAGTCACCACTGCACCCTATAGTTTCTCCTTTCTCGTTTGGTTCTCGGTCGAATGACTGGGTGTGACGTAGAGGGGAGGAGCTATATAGCAGCTCTGCTTGGGTGATCCTCTTGCACTTCCTGTTGGGGAGGAGTTAATATCCCATAAGTAATGATGACCCGTCGACTGACTACACTACAGGAGAGAGGAATTTATCAGGTAAGCATAAATTATGTTATTATTTTCTAAAGGAATGGAATTGACTTTGAAAATACTGCTAATACCGATATAATGTAAGTACAGCCTTAAATGCAGTAGTAGCAACTGGTATCAGGCTGACATGTATATATGTTTACACTTAAGTATTTCTGGGGAATGGCACTTCACTGGGAAAATACTGTATGCATATAACTTTTTGCCTAACTTGCAGTGTGAGCGACTAGCAGCAGGCTTTTTAATGACATTTCATATATTAGATTTTAAACGTTTACTGGCATGTTAAATCGTTTAATTATCTGAGGTACTTGGTGAAAATTGTTTTGGGCTTTATTTTCCACATGGCTGTCGTTTGTTTTAAATTAAAACAGTTTACTGAGCTTCCCTCACTGTTGTAGTGTGAGTGGGAGGGGCCTATTTTGGCGCTTTTACTACGCATTAGAAATTCAGTCACAGTCTGTCTTTTTCTCCCTGCATGATCCAGGACGTCTCCACAGAGCTCAGGGGTCTTCAAAACTAGTTTTGAGGGAGGTAATCACTCACAGCAGACCTGTGAGACTGTGCTTGACTTATATTGTCAATTGTTATACGTTTTTTTCTGATATTAAGGGTTAATCATCCATTGCTAATGTGTGCAATCCTTTGCTAAATTTGGTTTATATAACTAATCCGGTTCATTTTTATTCAACTGTGTCAGTTTTTTTTGTGTGCTTCTTAAAGGCACAGTAACGTTTTTACATATTGCTTGTAAATTTAGTTGAAAAGTATTTCCAAGCTTGCTAGTCTAATTGCTAGTTTGTTTAAACATGTCTGACACAGAGGAATCTCTTTGTGCAATATGTTCAAAAGCCAAGGTGGAGCTCAATAGAAATTTGTGTACTAATTGCATTGATGCTACTTTAAATAAAAGTCAATCTGTACATGTTAAGCAACATTCACCAGACAACGAGGGGGAAGTTATGCCGACTAACTTGCCTCACGTGTCAGTACCTGCATCTCCCGCTCAGGAGGTGCGTGATATTGTAACGCCAAGTACATCAGGGCGGCCATTACAAATCACTTTACAAGACATGGCTAATGTTATGACTGAAGTTTTGTCTAAATTGCCAGAACTTAGAGGTAAACGAGATCACTCTGGGATGAGAACAGAGTATACTGATAATGCTAGGGCCATGTCTGATACTGCGTCACAATTTGCAGAGCATGAGGACGGAGAGCTTCATTCTGCGGGTGACGGATCTGATCCAAATAAATTGGATTCAGACATTTCAAATTTTAAGTTTAAGCTGGAAAACCTCCGTGTATTGCTAGGGGAGGTGTTAGCGGCTCTGAATGATTGTAACACAGTTGCAATCCCAGAGAAAATGTGTAGGTTGGATAAATATTTTGCGGTACCGACGAGTACTGACGTTTTTCCTATACCTAAGAGACTTACTGAAATTATTACTAAGGAGTGGGACAGACCCGGTGTGCCTTTCTCACTCCCTCCTATATTCAGAAAAATGTTTCCAATAGACGCCACCACTCGGGACTTATGGCAAACGGTCCCTAAGGTGGAGGGAGCAGTTTCTACTTTAGCTAAGCGTACCACTATCCCGGTGGAGGATAGCTGTGCCTTTTCAGATCCAATGGATAAAAAATTAGAGGGTTACCTTAAGAAAATGTTTGTTCAACAAGGTTTTATATTACAACCCCTTGCATGCATTGCGCCTGTCACGGCTGCGGCAGCATTTTGGTTTGAGTCTCTGGAAGAGACCCTTGACTCAGCGACATTAGATGAGATTTCACTTAAGCTTAAAACCCTTAAGCTAGATAATTCATTTATTTCTGATGCCGAAGTACATTTAACTAAACTTACGGCTAAGAATTCCGGATTCGCCATTCAGGCACGCAGAGCGCTGTGGCTAAAATCCTGGTCAGCTGATGTAACTTCTAAATCGAAACTACTTAACATACCTTTCAAGGGGCAGACTTTATTTGGGCCCGGTTTGAAAGAAATTATCGCTGATATTACGGGAGGTAAAGGCCACACCCTGCCTCAAGACAGAGCCAAACCCAGGGCTAGACAGTCTAATTTTTGTGCCTTTCGTAACTTCAAGGCAGGAGCAGCTTCAACTTCCTCTGCTCCAAAACAGGAAGGAGCTGTTGCTCGCTACAGACAAGGCTTGAAACCTAACCAGGCCTGGAACAAGGGCAAGCAGGCCAGAAAGCCTGCTGCTGCCCCTAAGACAGCATGAAGTGAGGGCCCCCGATCCGGTAACGGATCTAGTGGGGGGCAGACTCTCTCTCTTCGCCCAGGCTTGGGCAAGAGATGTCCAGGATCCCTGGGCGTTGGAGATCATATCTCAGGGATATCTTCTGGACTTCAAAGCTTCTCCTCCACAAGGGAGATTTCACCTTTCAAGGTTTTCAACAAACCAGATAAAGAAAGAGGCGTTTCTACGCTGTGTACAAGACCTTTTACTAATGGGAGTGATCCATCCAGTTCCGCGGTCGGAACACGGACAAGGGTTTTACTCAAATCTGTTTGTGGTTCCCAAAAAAGAGGGAACCTTCAGACCAATATTGGATTTAAAGATCCTAAACAAATTCCTAAGAGTTCCATCATTCAAGATGGAAACTATTCGGACAATCTTACCCATGATCCAAAGAGGTCAGTACATGACCACAGTGGATTTAAAGGATGCTTACCTTCACATACCGATTCACAGAGAACATTACCGGTATCTAAGGTTTGCCTTCCTAGACAAGCATTACCAGTTTGTAGCTATTCCCTTCGGGTTGGCTACGGCTCCAAGAATCTTTACAAAGGTCCTGGGCTCTCTTCTGGCGGTACTAAGACCGCGAGGAATTTCGGTAGCTCCGTACCTAGACGACATTCTGATACAAGCGTCAAGCTTTCAAACTGCCAAGTCTCATACAGAGTTAGTACTGGCATTTCTAAGATCGCATGGGTGGAAAGTAAACGAGGAGAAGAGTTCTCTCTTACCACTGACAAGAGTTCCCTTCTTGGGGACTCTTATAGATTCTGTAGAAATGAAAATTTACCTGACAGAGGACAGGTTAACAAAGCTTCTAAATGCTTGCCGTGCCCTTCATTCCATTCAACACCCGTCAGTGGCTCAATGCATGGAGGTAATCGGCTTAATGGTAGCGGCAATGGACATAGTTCCTTTTGCACGCCTGCACCTCAGACCGCTGCAATTGTGCATGCTAAGTCAGTGGAATGGGGATTACTCAGATTTGTCCCCTACGCTGAATCTGGATCAGGAGACCAGTGATTCTCTTCTATGGTGGCTTTCTCGGCCACATCTGTCCAGGGGGATGCCCTTCAGCAGGCCAGACTGGACAATTGTAACTACAGACGCCAGCCTACTAGGTTGGGGCGCTGTCTGGACTTCCCTGAAGGCTCAGGGATCATGGACTCAAGAGCAGAGTCTCCTTCCAATAAACATTCTGGAATTGAGAGCAGTTCTCAATGCCCTTCTGGCTTGGCCTCAGTTAGCAACTCTGAGGTTTATCAGGTTTCAGTCGGACAACATCACGACTGTGGCTTACATCAACCATCAGGGAGGGACAAGAAGTTCCTTAGCGATGATGGAAGTATCAAAGATAATTCGCTGGGCAGAGTCTCACTCTTGCCACCTGTCAGCGATCCACATTCCAGGAGTGGACAACTGGGAGGCGGATTTCCTAAGTCGCCAGACTTTTCATCCGGGGGAGTGGGAACTTCATCCGGAGGTCTTTGCCCAAATACTTCGACGTTGGGGCAAACCAGATATGGATCTCATGGCGTCTCGCCGGAACGCCAAGCTTCCTCGTTACGGGTCCAGGGACCCGGGAGCGGTCCTGATGCCTTGACAGCACCTTGGACCTTCAGGATGGCTTATGTGTTTCCACCCTTCCCGATGCTTCCTCGTTTGATTGCCAGGATCAAACAGGAGAAAGCATCAGTGATTCTAATAGCGCCTGCGTGGCCACGCAGGACCTGGTATGCAGATCTAGTGGACATGTCATCCTGTCCACCTTGGTCTCTGCCTCTAAGACAGGACCTTCTAATTCAGGGTCCTTTCAAACATCAAAATCTAATTTCTCTTAAGCTGACTGCATGGAAATTGAACGCTTAATTTTATTAAAGCGTGGATTTTCGGAGCCAGTAATTGATACCTTAATACAGGCTAGGAAACCTGTTACCAGGAAAATTTACCATAAGATATGGCGTAAATACTTACACTGGTGCGAATCCAAGGGTTACTCATGGAGTAAGGTTAGGATTCCTAGGATATTGTCTTTTCTACAAGAAGGTTTAGAAAAGGGTTTATCTGCTAGTTCGTTAAAGGGACAGATCTCAGCTCTGTCCATCCTTTTACACAAGCGTCTGTCAGAAGTCCCAGACGTTCAGGCTTTTTGTCAGGCTTTGGCCAGGATTAAGCCTGTGTTTAAATCCGTTGCTCCGCCGTGGAGCTTAAACTTAGTTCTTAACGTTTTACAGGGTGTTCCGTTTGAACCCCTTCACTCCATTGATATCAAGCTGTTATCTTGGAAAGTTCTGTTTTTAATGGCTATTTCCTCGGCTCGTAGAGTCTCTGAATTATCAGCCTTACATTGTGATTCTCCGTATCTGATTTTTCATTCAGATAAGGTAGTTCTGCGTACTAAACCTGGGTTCTTACCTAAGGTAGTCACTAACAAGAATATCAATCAAGAGATTGTTGTTCCATCATTGTGTCCTAACCCTTCTTCAAAGAAGGAACGACTTCTGCACAATCTAGATGTAGTCCGTGCCCTGAAATTTTATTTACAGGCAACTAAAGATTTTCGACAAACTTCTTCCCTGTTTGTCGTTTATTCTGGACAGAGGAGAGGTCAAAAAGCATCTGCTACCTCTCTATCCTTTTGGCTTCGTAGCATAATACGCTTAGCCTATGAGACTGCTGGACAGCAACCTCCTGAAAGGATTACAGCTCATTCTACTAGAGCTGTGGCTTCCACTTGGGCCTTTAAGAACGAGGCCTCTGTTGAACAGATTTGCAAGGCTGCAACTTGGTCTTCTCTTCATACTTTTTCCAAATTTTACAAATTTGACACTTTTGCTTCTTCGGAGGCTGTTTTTGGGAGAAAGGTTCTTCAGGCAGTGGTTCCTTCCGTATAGAGATCCTGCCTGTCCCTCCCATCATCCGTGTACTTAGCTTTGGTATTGGTATCCCATAAGTAATGATGACCCGTGGACTGACTACACTTAACAGGAGAAAACATAATTTATGCTTACCTGATAAATTCCTTTCTCCTGTAGTGTAGTCAGTCCACGGCCCGCCCTGTTTTTTAAGGCAGGTCTAAATTTTTTAATTATACTCCAGTCACCACTGCACCCTATAGTTTCTCCTTTCTCGTTTGGTTCTCGGTCGAATGACTGGGTGTGACGTAGAGGGGAGGAGCTATATAGCAGCTCTGCTTGGGTGATCCTCTTGCACTTCCTGTTGGGGAGGAGTTAATATCCCATAAGTAATGATGACCCGTGGACTGACTACACTACAGGAGAAAGGAATTTATCAGGTAAGCATAAATTATGTTTTCATTATTCAGATAGGACTTTTAATTTTAATTGACTTTCCAATTTACTTTTATCATCAAATTTGCTTTTTTCTCTTGGTATTCTTAGTTTAAACTAAACATAGGTAGACTCATATGCTAATTTCTAAGCCTTTGAGGGCTGCCTCTTATCACATTCTTTTTAAATCTCTTCAACACAAAGAGACAGAAAGTACACGTGGCCTATATAGATAACACTGTGTTCAAGCACAGAAAGTTATTTAAGATCTAGCACAATATAATGCTAAATTTAAGACAATGGATAATAAACAGTCACAGTCATGTGATCAGGGGGCTGGAGGAAGGTTCCTAGATACAAGGTAATCAGAGGTAAAAAGTATATTAATATAACTGTTGGTTATGCAAAACTGGGGAATGAGTAATAAAGGGATTATCTATCTTTTAAAACAATAACAATTCTATGGTTGACTGTCCCTTTAAATATCCCTCCCACTTCCTCATTACCCCAGTCATTCTTTGCCTTTCATCACGTTAGTAGGTGACAGAGAAGTGTCAGACGATTCGGAGAGTCCTGAAAAAGGGTATCTGCCCTTCGAGATAGGACTGGAGTTTTAAGTAGTCATTTCTAACTTTCATCAATACACTCACTAATAGATTGCTTCTGGACAGGTAGGGATAGTTTTTCTGCAAAACAATCCAGACTACTGCTAAAAGCTCCTAAGCAATCAGTGTTGACGAGTTTCACTGCCTGCTTTCTCTCACTCAAGTTAATGTCAGGAGCGCTGCTATAAGACTGTCATACTTAAGAGGCTGTGTTCTGTTCCACAGCATGGATTCTGGAGGTAAGATTGTTTCAATTTACACATAAAACACAGTGTGGTCACAGTGTGGCTCCTTTATACCTTGATAGGATCCAGGGTTAATATCCTGGGCTGAGACTGTTTTTGGCTGAAACAAACAGGTTTTAAAGTGAAGGTCAATTTTTACCCGATGGTCACCACCTATGTAAACAGTATGCTCTATTACAGTCGCTAAGATAAAATTTGCAAAAAATCAATTATTTATTATTAAATTTTATATATAAAAAACCTTTGTTTCGTCTGTTTACTCCTCCCCCGATCCACTTCCTTATTTGGCCCTGTTGACGTAGCGATCGTTTCAACCAGTCCGCCGTGTCACTACCAAGCTCGTGCACAAGACTTTTAACAAACTGCGCATGCGTATTGTAAGAGAATTCGCGCATGCGTGGCAATTTCAAAGAACGTTATTTCTATTCCTCAGTTTACATGATAATTACCCGTTTTGAGGATTAGAAACGGCAAACTGTAAATTCACTTCCTTTCTTCTCTAGCGCGCTGTAACACTGACTGAGTCAATGTATCTAAGGAAAGCATACAGCATAATACGCATGCGCATATAATGCACGCGCATGATGTATTTGACGAGAGCAGAAATTAGACGCATGCGCTATTGTTACCAATGACGTGGGTAGAAAGGGGCAGGACGCCACGGGGGAAGCGAAGGAATTGGAGAAAAAGACGAAAAAAATTGTCAATCAAATGGGGGTAGATGTCGGGCGGACAGTTTTGGTGAAACGGAGGGTAATTGAGAAATAAAAAATACAAGTACAAAATTATTTATAAAGATTTTGATGAATGAACATGTTTATTTGCACAGCTCCTATTACTTGCGGTTCTTCTAATAACATTTATGTTAGTTTACTCCATTCCGGCTGAGACTTGAACCTGAGGAGAGCGTTTCCTCTTATCTGTCTGGGTCTAGAAGGTGGTGAGTGCCCCAGCCATTGGGAGTATAAAGGTGCAGTTTTCCATAATAAAAACGTTTTTATTTGTGTCCTCCTGTGAGTATAACCTGAGCTATGGAGGACTCCATGTTAGAAGGTTCTGTACTAAATCGGAACTGTTTATATTGTGTGAGGAGGCCGTGGTTTTCTCCTGTTAAGTGTAGTCAGTCCACGGGTCATCATTACTTATGGGATATTAACTCTCCCAACAGGAAGTGCAAGAGGATCACCCAGGCAGAGCTGCTATATAGCTCCTGCCCTCTACGTCACACCCAGTCATTCTCTTGCACCCAACTAATAGATAGGATGTGTGAGAGGACTGTGGTGATTAAACTTAGTTTTTTTATATCTTCAATCAAAAGTTTATTTTAAACGACACCGGAGTGTGTTTCCTTCTCAGGCAGAATTTGAAGAAGAATCTACCTGAGTTTTTGTATATGATCTTAGCGGACGTAACTAAGATCCGTTTGCTGTTCTCGGCTATTCTGAGGAGTAAGGTAACTTCAGATCAGGGGACAGCGGGCAGGTTCACCTGCAAAGAGGTATGTTGCAGTATATTATTTTCTAAGGAATGGAATTGACTTTGAAAATACTGCTAATACCGATATAATGTAAGTACAGCCTTAAATGCAGTAGTAGCAACTGGTATCAGGCTGACATGTATATATGTTAACACTTAAGTATTTCTGGGGAATGGCACTTCACTGGGAAAATACTGTATGCATATATCTTTTAGCCTAACTTGCAGTGGGAGCGACTAGCAGCAGGCTTTTTAAAAGACATTTCATATATTTGATTTTAAACGTTTGCTGGCATGTTAAAATGTTTAATTATCTGAGGTACTTGGTGAAAATTGTTTTGGGCTTTATTTTCCACATGGCTGTCGTTGTTTTAAATTAAAACAGTTTACTGAGCTCCCCTCACTGTTGTAGTGTGAGTGGGAGGGGCCTATTTTGGCGCTTTTACTACGCATCAGAAATTCAGTCACAGTCTGTCTTTTTCTCCCTGCATGATCCAGGACGTCTCCACAGAGCTCAAGGGTCTTCAAAACTAGTTTTGAGGGAGGTAATCACTCACAGCAGACCTGTGAGACTGTGCTTGACTGTGATAAAAACGTTTATATTGTCAATTGTTATACGTTTTTTTCTGATATTAAGGGTTAATCATCCATCCAGACGTTCAGGCTTTTTGTCAGGCTTTGGCCAGGATTAAGCCTGTGTTTAAATCTGTTGCTCCGCCGTGGAGCTTAAACTTAGTTCTTAACGTTTTACAGGGTGTTCCGTTTGAACCCCTTCACTCCATTGATATCAAGCTGTTATCTTGGAAAGTTCTGTTTTTAATGGCTATTTCCTCGGCTCGTAGAGTCTCTGAATTATCAGCCTTACATTGTGATTCTCCGTATCTGATTTTTCATTCAGATAAGGTAGTTCTGCGTACTAAACCTGGGTTCTTACCTAAGGTAGTCACTAACAAGAATATCAAGAGATTGTTGTTCCATCATTGTGTCCTAACCCTTCCTCAAAGAAGGAACGACTTCTGCACAATCTAGATTTAGTCCGTGCCCTGAAATTTTTATTTACAGGCAACTAAAGATTTTCGACAAACTTCTTCCCTGTTTGTCGTTTATTCTGGACAGAGGAGAGGTCAAAAAGCATCTGCTACCTCTCTATCCTTTTGGCTTCGTAGCATAATATGTTTGGCCTATGAGACTGCTGGACAGCAACCTCCTGAAAGGATTACAGCTCATTCTACTAGAGCTGTGGCTTCCATTTGGGCCTTTAAGAACGAGGCCTCTGTTGAACAGATTTGCAAGGCTGCAACTTGGTCTTCTCTTCATACTTTTCCCAAATTTTACAAATTTGACACTTTTGCTTCTTCTGAGGCTGTTTTTGGGAGAAAGGTTCTTCAGGCAGTGGTTCCTTCCGTATAGAGATCCTGCCTGTCCCTCCCGTCATCCGTGTACTTAGCTTTGGTATTGGTATCCCATAAGTAATGATGACCCGTGGACTGACTACACTTAACAGGAGAAAACATAATTTATGCTTACCTGATAAATTCCTTTCTCCTGTAGTGTAGTCAGTCCACGGCCCGCCCTGTTTTTTAAGGCAGGTCTAAATTTTTTAATTATACTCCAGTCACCACTGCACCCTATAGTTTCTCCTTTCTCGTTTGGTTCCTGGTCGAATGACTGGGTGTGACGTAGAGGGGAGGAGCTATATAGCAGCTCTGCTTGGGTGATCCCCTTGCACTTCCTGTTGGGGAGGAGTTAATATCCCATAAGTAATGATGACCCGTGGACTGACTACACTACAGGAGAAAGGAATTTATCTGGTAAGCATAAATTATGTTTTTTCTTGCCCACTCAATTAACATGCCTTAACACGGTTATAAAGTCTAAGATGGGAGACAAGCCTGCTGTCTTAGTCCCTACCTCTCAAGACTCGTCGTCCCGTGAGATTACTACCCTTGCTACATTATCAACTCCACATGCAGTTCCCCGTAACGCATCTAATCCTCCATCCAGAGGTTGCCTTTTCTTTTTTATGACACGATGAGTCCACGGATCATCTTAATTACTAATGGGATATTCATCACCTGGTCAGCAGGAGGAGGCAAAGAGCACCACAGCAGAGCTGTTAAATAGCTCCTCCCTTCCCTCCCACCCCAGTCATTCTCTTTGCCTACGTTAGTGATAGGAAGAGGTAAAGTGTGGTGTTAGATTCGATTCTTCTATCAAGAGTTTATTATTTTTAAAGTAATGCCAGAGTGTACTGCTTTGTTCTAGCGTGTAGCCGTAGTCCATATCAGTCTCTATAGGAGAGCTTTGGTGGCTTTAAAGCAATGGGAACTTGTGGGACATAATTCTCACTGCGCCTCCCATAGATAGTATGCTGCCCTGTTTGTGAAAGTCTGAGGGAGAAAATGCTACGTACATTTTGTTTCCACACACCAATGTGAGGGAGAGGACCTTGCAAGCCGGGTGAACTGCCTTACTGCCGGGCAGACTTCTAAGGTAAGTGCTAATTTTTATTTTCTGGAGTTATACAGGATTGTGGTATGTACGCAGAAAAAAAATTGACACTCTATATATGGATATATATATTCATGTACATTAGATATAGATAACTCTTCCTTTCCTTTACCAGATATGAGTCCACGGATTTCATCCTTACTTGTGGGATATCGCCTTCTGGTCAGCAGTAGGAGGCAAAGAGCTCCAAAGCAGAGCTGCATAAATAGCTCCTCCCTTCCCTCCCAACCCAATCATTCTCTTTGCCTGCGTTGGTGATAGGAAGAGGCAAAGTGAGGTGTTAGTTTAGATTTTTCAATCAAGTGTATATTATTTTTCTTTTAAAAGATATGACGAGTCCACGGATTTCATCCTTATGGGATATCGCCTCCTGGTCATCAGGAGGAGGCAAAGAGCACCACAGCAGAGCTATGTATATATAGCTCCTCCCTTCCCTCCCACTCCAGTCATTCTCTTTGCCTGTGTTAGCGATAGGAAGAGGTAAAGTGAGGTGTTAGTTTATATTCTGCAATCAAGTGTTTATTTTTTAAATGGTACTGGTGTGTACTATTTTGCTCAGGGTTGGAGCTTCTGACTTTAAACAACGGACTGGGGAGGCTGTCATTCCAATTGAAGCTCCCATATTGTTTGCTGCCCTGCTGATGGTCTTTGCCGATATTATCTAAGACCCTGTTTTGTCCACACAGAGCTGATGGAGGTGAGGTAAAAGAAAATCTTCATTGTGTGGGACAGCCTTATACTGCGTTCAGTTTTAAGGTATGTGCAGTCACTTACTTTTGGGGAGACTGTAGTATCTCAGAAAGTACTGATACTGATTCCCTATACCGGGAAGAGGTGATCAATTTGCACAGGGTAGAGAGTAGTGTGCATAGGTATCCCCTCTTTTATTAGGTAAAGCTTAGCAGGTGCTTTCAGAACACTAATAAATGTTTATTCAGTTGGATGTGATCAGGGCTATGACGCAGGGAGTGTGTGGCAGCTAAGTGTTCTGCATTAACGTTTGTAATTTAATGGGAACAAGAGAGCGTTTTTTATTTGTGGGGGCACATTTGGCTTATATTTGCATGACTTTGGTCAGATCGGTGATCCAAAATTTTTTTTTTCTTATGAGGATCGATATTCAGGGCCAAGTCCACCCACTATCTATGGGCGGGGCCTAGTTGTTCGCGCGCAGACGCGCACTTGTTATCCGGATCCTGACTATTGGAAAGGTTCTCAGAGCTACGATGTGGTCTTGGGAGCAGGACTCATGGGGGCGCAGGTAGGTGTGGCGAGGTGCTGATTCTTAAATCCACATAACTTGTATATACAGCATACCGGACAATTTTAAAGATAGTCCTGTGGTTGCCTTGTTTCATATTATTGCGGTGCAGTAAAAAAGTATACTTATTTTTTAAAGGCACAGTACATCGTTTTTTTTTTCAACAAAATTACTTAAGGGGTTTGTTTTTTACTCACATTAAAACGACCAATATTGCGATTGCTGTTTTGTTTGTCATGTCTAAACTTCTGGAAAGTACATGTTCTATGTGTTTAGATGCCAATGTGGAACCCCCCTATTACTTTTTGTCCCTCATGTACTGAGAGCTTTACAATTTAAAGAACACATCTTTTTAATACAAGTATATCTAAGGATGTTTCTCAGACTGATGAAATTCAGGGTATGCCGCAACTTTCTCCCCAAGCGTTACAACCTTTAACGCCCGCCCAAGCGACTCAGTGTTCTTCAACTGTGTCCACTTCATTCACTCTGCAGGATATGGCTGCAGTTATGTCATCCATTCTATCAGAAGTTTTATCTAAGTTGCCAGTGTTACAAGGCAAACGCAACAGGACAGAAGCCCATGTGGCCCCTGCGACTTCTGATGCTTTGATGGCTATCTCCGATGTACCCTCCCAGGGCTCAGAATTGGTGGGTAGTTAGACCCTGTCTGAGGGGGAACTGTCTGACTCAGGAAGTGCATTGCCCCAGACAGATTCGGACGTCATGTCTTTCAGATTTAAAACTGGAACACCTCCGTCTGTTGCTGCGAGAGGTTTTGATGACTCTAGACGACTGACTCTATTGTGGTCCCACCAGAGAAATTGTGTAAGATGGACAAATACTTAGAGGTTCCTTCTAATTCCGATGTTTTTCCGGTTCCTAAGAGAATTTCGGACATTTTTGCAAGGGAATGGGGAAGACCGGGTATCCCGTTCTCTCCTTCCCCTATTTTGTGGGAAATTCTCCATGCAGTCAGCTTCAGAGAAATTAGATTTCGATGTTTGAAAGGACCCTGAATTAGAAGGTCCTGTCTCAGAGGCAGAGACCAAGGTGGACAGGATGACATGTCCACTAGATCTGCATACCAGGTCCTGCGTGGCCACGCAGGCGCTATTAGAATCACTGATGCTTTCTCCTGTTTGATCCTGGCAATCAAACGAGGAAGCATCGGGAAGGGTGGAAACACATAAGCCATCCTGAAGGTCCAAGGTGCTGTCAAGGCATCTATCAGGACCGCTCCCGGGTCCCTGGACCTGGACCCGTAACGAGGAAGCTTGGCGTTCCGGCGAGACGCCATGAGATCCATATCTGGTTTGCCCCAACGTCGAAGTATTTGGGCAAAGACCTCCGGATGAAGTTCCCACTCCCCCGGATGAAAAGTCTGGCGACTTAGGAAATCCGCCTCCCAGTTGTCCACTCCTGGGATGTGGATCGCTGACAGGTGGCAAGAGTGAGACTCTGCCCAGGAATTATCTTTGATACTTCCATCATCGCTAAGGAACTTCTTGTCCCTCCCTGATGGTTGATGTAAGCCACAGTCGTGATGTTGTCCGACTGAAATCTGATAAACCTCAGAGTTGCTAACTGAGGCCAAGCCAGTAGGGCATTGAGAACTGCTCTCAATTCCAGGATGTTTATTGGAAGGAGACTCTCCTCTTGAGTCCATGATCCCTGAGCCTTCAGGGAATTCCAGACAGCGCCCCAACCTAGAAGGCTGGCGTCTGTAGTTACAATTGTCCAGTCTGGCCTGCTGAAGGGCATCCCCCTGGACAGATGTGGCCGAGAAAGCCACCATAGAAGAGAATCTCTGGTCTCCTGATCCAGATTCAGCGTAGGGGACAAATCTGAGTAATCCCCATTCCACTGACTTAGCATGCACAATTGCAGCGGTCTGAGGTGCAAGCTTTGTTAACCTGTCCTCTGTCAGGTAAATTTTCATTTCGACAGAATCTATAAGAGTCCCCAAGAAGGGAACTCTTGTGAGTGGTAAGAGAGAACTCTTCTCCTCGTTTACTTTCCACCCATGTGATCTTAGAAATGCCAGTACTAACTCTGTATGAGACTTGGCAGTTTGAAAGCTTGATGCTTGTATCAGAATGTCGTCTAGGTACGGAGCTACCGAAATTCCTCGCGGTCTTAGTACCGCCAGAAGAGAGCCCAGAACCTTTGTAAAGATTCTTGGAGCCGTAGCCAACCCGAAGGGAAGAGCTACAAACTGGTAATGCTTGTCTAGGAAGGCAAACCTTAGATACCGGTAATGTTCTCTGTGAATCGGTATGTGAAGGTAAGCATCCTTTAAATCCACTGTGGTCATGTACTGACCTCTTTGGATCATGGGTAAGATTGTCCGAATAGTTTCCATCTTGAATGATGGAACTCTTAGGAATTTGTTTAGGATCTTTAAATCCAATATTGGTCTGAAGGTTCCCTCTTTTTTGGGAACCACAAACAGGTTTGAGTAAAACCCTTGTCCGTGTTCCGACCGCGGAACTGGATGGATCACTCCCATTAGTAAAAGGTCTTGTACACAGTGTAGAAACGCCTCTTTCTTTATCTGGTTTGTTGACAACCTTGAAAGGTGAAATCTCCCTTGTGGAGGAGAAGCCTTGAAGTCCAGAAGATATCCCTGAGATATGATCTCCAACGCCCAGGGATCCTGGACATCTCTTGCCCAAGCCTGGGCGAAGAGAGTCTGCCCCCCACTAGATCCGTTACCGGATCGGGGGCCCTCACTTCATGCCGTCTTAGGGGCAGCAGCAGGCTTTCTGGCCTGCTTGCCCTTGTTCCAGGCCTGGTTAGGTTTCAAGCCTTGTCTGTAGCGAGCAACAGCTCCTTCCTGTTTTGGAGCAGAGGAAGTTGAAGCTGCTCCTGCCTTGAAATTACGAAAGGCACGAAAATTAGACTGTCTAGCCCTGGGTTTGGCTCTGTCTTGAGGCAGGGCATGGCCTTTACCTCCCGTAATATCAGCGATAATTTCTTTCAAACCGGGCCCGAATAAGGTCTGCCCCTTGAAAGGTATGTTAAGTAGTTTCGATTTAGAAGTTACATCAGCTGACCAGGATTTTAGCCACAGCGCTCTGCGTGCCTGGATGGCGAATCCGGAATTCTTAGCCGTAAGTTTAGTTAAATGTACTACGGCATCAGAAATAAATGAATTAGCTAGCTTAAGGGTTTTAAGCTTAAGTGAAATCTCATCTAATGTCGCTGAGTCAAGAGTCTCTTCCAGGGACTCAAACCAAAATGCTGCCGCAGCCGTGACAGGCGCAATGCATGCAAGGGGTTGTAATATAAAACCTTGTTGAACAAACATTTTCTTAAGGTAACCCTCTAACTTTTTATCCATTGGAACTGAAAAGGCACAGCTATCCTGCACCGGGATAGTGGTACGCTTAGCTAAAGTAGAAACTGCTCCCTCCACCTTAGGGACCGTTTGCCATAAGTCCCGTGTGGTGGCGTCTATTGGAAACATTTTTCTGAATATAGGAGGGGGTGAGAAAGGCACACCGGGTCTGTCCCACTCCTTAGTAATAATTTCAGTAAGTCTCTTAGGTATAGAAAAAACGTCAGTACTCGTCGGTACCGCAAAATATTTATCCAACCTACACATTTTCTCTGGGATTGCAACTGTGTTACAATCATTCAGAGCCGCTAACACCTCCCCTAGCAATACACGGAGGTTTTCCAGCTTAAACTTAAAATTTGAAATGTCTGAATCCAATTTATTTGGATCAGATCCGTCACCCGCAGAATGAAGCTCTCCGTCCTCATGCTCTGCATATTGTGACGCAGTATCAGACATGGCCCTAGCATTATCAGTATACTCTGTTCTCATCCCAGAGTGATCTCGTTTACCTCTAAGTTCTGGCAATTTAGACAAAACTTCAGTCATAACATTAGCCATGTCTTGTAAAGTGATTTGTAATGGCCGCCCTGATGTACTTGGCGTTACAATATCACGCACCTCCTGAGCGGGAGATGCAGGTACTAACACGTGAGGCAAGTTAGTCGGCATAACTTCCCCCTCGTTGTCTGGTGAATGTTGCTTAACATGTACAGATTGACTTTTATTTAAAGTAGCATCAATGCAATTAGTACATAAATTTCTATTGGGCTCCACCTTGGCTTTTGAACATATTGCACAAAGAGTTTCCTCTGTGTCAGACATGTTTAAACAAACTAGCAATTAGACTAGCAAGCTTGGAAATACTTTTCAACTAAATTTACAAGCAATATGTAAAAACGTTACTGTGCCTTTAAGAAGCACACAAAAAAACTGACACAGTTGAATAAAAATGAACCGGATTAGTTATATAAACCAAATTTAGCAAAGGATTGCACACATTAGCAATGGATGATTAACCCTTAATATCAGAAAAAAAAAAAAAAAACGTATAACAATTGACAATATACGCGTTTTTATCACAGTCAAGCACAGTCTCACAGGTCTGCTGTGAGTGATTACCTCCCTCAAAACTAGTTTTGAAGACCCCTGAGCTCTGTGGAGACGTCCTGGATCATGCAGGGAGAAAAAGACAGACTGTGACTGAATTTCTGATGCGTAGTAAAAGCGCCAAAATAGGCCCCTCCCACTCACACTACAACAGTGAGGGAAGCTCAGTAAACTGTTTTAATTTAAAACGACAGCCATGTGGAAAATAAAGCCCAAAACAATTTTCACCAAGTACCTCAGATAATTAAACGATTTAACATGCCAATAAACGTTTAAAATCTAATATATGAAATGTCATTAAAAAGCCTGCTGCTAGTCGCTCACACTGCAAGTTAGGCTAAAAGTTATATGCATACAGTATTTTCCCAGTGAAGTGCCATGCCATTCCCCAGAAATACTTAAGTGTAAACATATATACATGTCAGCCTGATACCAGTTGCTACTACTGCATTTAAGGCTGTACTTACATTATATCGGTATTAGCAGTATTTTCAAAGTCAATTCCATTCCTTAGAAAATAATATACTGCAACATACCTCTTTGCAGGTGAACCTGCCCGCTGTCCCCTGATCTGAAGTTACCTTACTCCTCAGAATGGCCGAGAACAGCAAACGGATCTTAGTTACGTCCGCTAAGATCATATACAAAAAACTCAGGTAGATTCTTCTTCAAATTCTGCCTGAGAAGGAAACACACTCCGGTGTCGTTTAAAATAACAAACTTTTGATTGAAGATATAAAAAACTAAGTTTAATCACCAGTCCTCTCACACATCCTATCTATTAGTTGGGTGCAAGAGAATGACTGGGTGTGAAATAGAGGGGAGGAGCTATATAGCAGCTCTGCTTGGGTGATCCTCTTGCACTTCCTGTTGGGGAGGACTTAATATGCCATAAGTAATGATGACCCGTGGACTGACTACACTTAACAGGAGAAAGTTTAATTTATACTTGACTGTCCCTTTAAGCCTTTGGCTGGGGTGTCTTTGCCTCCTCCTGGTGGCCAGGTGTTGTATTTCCCAACAGTAAGGAATGAAGCCATGAACTCCATATCTTAAGGAAAATTAGAATTCGGTATAGTTTTAAAGTGTATTTTTCTGGTTAGATACTGTAGGATTGTGCAAAGAGGAAGAATAAAAATCTATTAGTATTTACTGAACATGTTGAGAATCCAAAATATTGGCGTCTTTAGAAAAGCTGAAACAAAGTTAGAACCACAAAATGTATGACAAATGACTACCTCAATTTCAGCCCTTTGATTGGTCTGCCTCCCTTCCAGCCTTTTTGAAACATTTCTGTGGAGTAAACAAAAATACTGTTAGTATTCTTTATAACAATAGCATCCATTACTGACTAATATTTCAATTTTCTAAGTTTTTCACAATACAAAGGTATACTATAGCCCAATATTAGAGTTAATTGAGGCAGATGAGTTTAATTACAAATTTGCAAATGTTATGTTCTAGATCACTTACTGTGAGTTATCTGGGCCCCAGTAAACACCAATTCCACCACTTGCTCCATAACGGCCATTTTGATAACAGCAGCCATCAGTGTACACATCAGCTGACTGTCCTGTAAAGGGATAGTTAAACAAAAACATGCATTTAACATTTTTAATTTGAATCTGAAGTCCCTTTGCTCTCTGTAATATTGTACTAACAAGAAATTATTATCCACCAACAAAGAACAAAACTATGGATGAGCTGTTAGTGTGTGGTGAACACAGCTGTAAGTATAGCCGAAGCCCGGGATGTGTATACCTAGTACACCTCAGTTTTTTGTATGTCTAGGAAGAAAAAAAAAAGTACAAAATGGCAGTGAAACCCTATTTTTTTAGGCTGTAGGGACCCAGCTAATAAGATGCCTTTACATGCCACCATTGGCCAAATGATATGCATTTAAGAGAGTGCTGGCTATTGTGTGTCGTGTTACCCATCTTAATCTGAAATATGCCAAATTAGCCTCTGAACTTTAATAGTTTTAACAGAAACAGAAGAACCAAAAAACAGAATTTATGTTTACCTGATAAATTTCTTTCTCCAACGGTGTGTCCGGTCCACGGCGTCATCCTTACTTGTGGGATATTCTCTTCCCCAACAGGAAATGGCAAAGAGCCCAGCAAAGCTGGTCACATGATCCCTCCTAGGCTCCGCCTACCCCAGTCATTCGACCGACGTTAAGGAGGAATAATAGCATAGGAGAAACCATATGGTACCGTGGTGACTGTAGTTAAAGAAAATAAATTAGCAGACCTGATTAAAAAACCAGGGCGGGCCGTGGACCGGACACACCGTTGGAGAAAGAAATTTATCAGGTAAACATAAATTCTGTTTTCTCCAACATAGGTGTGTCCGGTCCACGGCGTCATCCTTACTTGTGGGAACCAATACCAAAGCTTTAGGACACGGATGAAGGGAGGGAGCAAATCAGGTCACCTAAATGGAAGGCACCACGGCTTGCAAAACCTTTCTCCCAAAAATAGCCTCAGAAGAAGCAAAAGTATCAAACTTGTAAAATTTGGTAAAAGTGTGCAGTGAAGACCAAGTCGCTGCCCTACATATCTGATCAACAGAAGCCTCGTTCTTGAAGGCCCATGTGGAAGCCACAGCCCTAGTGGAATGAGCCGTGATTCTTTCGGGAGGCTGCCGTCCGGCAGTCTCGTAAGCCAATCTGATGATGCTTTTAATCCAAAAAGAGAGAGAGGTAGAAGTTGCTTTTTGACCTCTCCTTTTACCTGAATAAACAACAAACAGGGAAGATGTTTGTCTAAAATCCTTTGTAGCATCTAAATAGAATTTTAGAGCGCGAACAACATCCAAATTGTGCAACAAGCGTTCCTTCTTTGAAACTGGTTTCGGACACAGAGAAGGTACGATAATCTCCTGGTTAATGTTTTTGTTAGAAACAACTTTTGGAAGAAAACCAGGTTTAGTACGTAAAACCACCTTATCTGCATGGAACACCAGATAAGGAGGAGAACACTGCAGAGCAGATAATTCTGAAACTCTTCTAGCAGAAGAAATTGCAACTAAAAACAAAACTTTCCAAGATAATAACTTAATATCAACGGAATGTAAGGGTTCAAACGGAACCCCCTGAAGAACTGAAAGAACTAGATTGAGACTCCAAGGAGG
>NW_026510929.1:0-26297 GCF_027579735.1 Bombina bombina
TATATAGCAGCTCTGCTGGGTGAATCCTCTTGCACTTCCTGTTGGGGAGGAGTTAATATCCCATAAGTAATGGATGATCCGTGGACTGGATACACTTAACAAGAGAAATACAATTAAATAAACTAACTAAAGTACAAAAAAATAAAAAAGAACTGTTACAAAAAATAAAAAAATATTTACAAACATTAGAAAAAAATTACAACAATTTTAAACTAATTACACCTACTCTAAGCCCCCTAATAAAATAACAAAGACCCCCAAAATAAAAAAATGCCCTACCCTATTCTAAATTACAAAAGTTCAAATCTCTTTTACCTTACCAGCCCTTAAAAGGGCCCTTTGCGGGGCATGCCCCAAAGAATTCAGCTCTTTTGCCTGTAAAAAAAAAACATACAATACCCCCCCCCCCAACATTACAACCCACCACCCACATACCCCTAATCTAACCCAAACCCCCCTTAAATAAACCTAACACTAAGCCCCTGAAGATCTTCCTACCTTGTCTTCACCATGCCAGGTATCACCGATCGTTCCAGGCTCCGAAATCTTCATCCAAGCCCAAGCGGGGGCTAGACATCCATCATCCGGCTGAAGTCTTCTATCAAGCGATGGCTGAAGAAGTCCAGAAGAGGCTCCAAAGTCTTCATCCTATCCGGGAAGAAGAGTAGATCCGGACCGGCAACCATCTTCTTCCAAGCGGCATCTTCTATCTTCATCCAATGACGACCGGCTCCATCTTGAAGACCTCTACCGCGGACCCATCTTCTTCTTCCGACGACTTCCCGACGAATGACGATTCCTTTAAGGGACGTCATCCAAGATGGCGTCCCTCGAATTCCGATTGGCTGATAGGATTCTATCAGCCAATCGGAATTAAGGTAGGAAAATCAGCCAATCAGATTGAACTTGATTCTGATTGGCTGATTCCATCAGCCAATCAGAATTTTCCTAACTTAATTCCGATTGGCTGATAGAATCCTATCAGCCAATCGGAATTCGAGGGACGCCATCTTGGATGACATCCCTTAAAGGAACCGTCATTCGTCGGGAAGTCGTCGGAAGAAGAAGATGGGTCCGCGGTGGAGGTCTTCAAGATGGAGCCGGTCGTCATCGGATGAAGATAGAAGATGCCACTTGGAAGAAGATGGTTGCCGGTCCGGATCTACTCTTCTTCCCGGATAGGATGAAGACTTTGGAGCCTCTTCTGGACTTCTTCAGCCATCGCTTGATAGAAGACTTCAGCCGGATGATGGATGTCTAGCCCCCGCTTGGGCTTGGATGAAGATTTCGGAGCCTGGAACGATCGGTGATACCTGGCATGGTGAAGACAAGGTAGGAAGATCTTCAGGGGCTTAGTGTTAGGTTTATTTAAGGGGGGTTTGGGTTAGATTAGGGGTATGTGGGTGGTGGGTTGTAATGTTGGGGGGGGGTATTGTATGTTTTTTTTTACAGGCAAAAGAGCTGAATTCTTTGGGGCATGCCCCGCAAAGGGCCCTTTTAAGGGCTGGTAAGGTAAAAGAGATTTGAACTTTTGTAATTTAGAATAGGGTAGGGCATTTTTTTATTTTGGGGGTCTTTGTTATTTTATTAGGGGGCTTAGAGTAGGTGTAATTAGTTTAAAATTGTTGTAATTTTTTTCTAATGTTTGTAAATATTTTTTTATTTTTTGTACTTTAGTTAGTTTATTTAATTGTATTTATTTGTAGGAATTGTATTTAATTTATTTATAGTGTAGTGTTAGGTTTAATTGTAACTTAGGTTAGGATTTATTTTACAGGTAATTTTTTAATTATTTTAACTAGGTAGCTATTAAATAGTTATTAACTATTTAATAGCTATTGTACCTGGTTAAAATAATTACAAAGTTGCCTGTGAAATAAATATTAATCCTAAAATAGCTAAGATATAATTATAATTTATATTGTAGCTATATTAGGATTTATTTTACAGGTAAGTATTTAGATTTAAATAGGAATAATTTATTTAATAAGACTTAATTTATTTCGTTAGATAAAAAATATATTTAACTTAGGGGGGTGTTAGGGTTAGAATTAGCTTAAGGGGTTAAACAATTTATTAGAGTAGCGGTGAGCTCCGATCGGCAGATTAGGGGTTAATACTTGAAGTTAGCTGTTGGCGATGTTAGGGAGGGCAGATTAGGGGTTAATACTATTTATTATAGGGTTATTGAGGCGGGAGTGAGGCGGATTAGGGGTTAATACATTTATTATACTAGCGGTGAGCTCCGGTCGGCAGATTAGGGGTTAATTATTGTAGGTAGCTGGCGGCGACGTTGTGGGGGGCAGATTAGGGGTTAATAAATATAATATAGGGGTCGGCGGTGTTAGGGGCAGCAGATTACGGGTACATAGGGATAACGTAGTTGGCGACGGTGTACGGAGCGGCAGATAAGGGGTTAAAAAATTTAAATATAGTGGCGGCGATGTGGGAGGACCTCGGTTTAAGGGTACATAGGTAGTTTATGGGTGTTAGTGTACTTTAGAGCACAGTAGTTAAGAGCTTTATGAACCAGCGTTAGCCCAGAAAGCTCTTAACTACTGACTTTTTTTCGCGGCTGGAGTTTTGTCGTTAGATTTCTAACGCTCACTTCAGCCACCACTGTAAATACTAGCGTTAGAAAGCTCCCATTGAAAAGATAGGATACGCAATTGACGTAAGGGGATCTGCGGTATGGAAAAGTCGCGGCTGGAAAGTGAGCGTTAGACCCTTTAATGACTCCAAATACCAGAGGGCGGTAAAAACCAGCGTTAGGAGCCTCTAACGCTGGTTTTGACGGCTACCGCCCAACTCTAAATCTAGGCCTAAGATAGCTACAATATAATTATTATTTATATTGTAACTATATTAGGGTTTATTTTAAAGGTAAGTATTTAGTTTTAAATAGGATTAATTTAGTTCATAATAGAAATATTATTTAGATTTATTTAATTAATATTTAAGTTAGGGGAGTGTTAGGGTTAGTGTTAGACTTAGGTTTAGGGGTTAATAATTTTATTACAGTGGCGGCGGTGTAGTGGGGGGCAGGATAGGGGTTAATATATTTATTATAGGTGGCGACGGTGTAGGGGGGGCAGGATAGGGTTTAATAAATTTAATATAGGTTGCGGCGGGGTCAGGGAGCGGCGGTTTAGGGGTTAAACTTGATTTAGTTGCGGCGAGGTGCGGGATCAGCAGGATAGGGGTTAATAACTTTATTATAGAGGGCGACGGTATAGGGGGGAGCAGGATAGGGGTTACTAGGTATAATTAGGTGGCAGCGGTGTCCGGGAGCGGCGGTTTAGGGGTTAATACATTTATAACAGTTGCGGCGGGGTCTAGGAGCGGCGGTTTAGGGCTTAATACATTTATAACAGTTGCGGCGGGGTCTAGGAGTGGCGGTTTAGGGGGTATTAACTTTATTTAGTTGCGGGGGGCTCCGGGGGCGCCGGTATAGGGGGTAGAACAGTGTAGTTTAGTGTGGGTGCTTAGTGACAGGCAAGCAAGAAAGCTGTAAAAAAGCCGAAGAGCAGCGAGATTGGATGAGTGATAACTCTCACAGTCCGCTGCTCATCGCCCCGTACTTGGTGCGTGGTTTTTTGACAGCTTTTTTGATAACTTAGGCAAATTTTTGTAGGTCCGCGGCGGCGATGTAAGGCGAGCTTAGGCGGGCGTATTGGGCCAGCGAAGGCAGGTAAAATAGACACGTTGATAACTACCCCCCATTGAATCAAGGACAGCATGAAGGTCATGCCCCCGATCCGGGGCCAGATCTTGAAGGGGGCAGAATTTCCTTCTTCACTCAGACTTGGGTTCGAGATGTTCAGGATCCCTGGGCATTAGAAATTGTGTCCCAGGGATACAAATTGAAGTTCAAAAGTTTTACTCCCAGAGACAGGTTTCTACTTCTAAGATTATCTGCAGATCAGACAAAAAGAGAGGCGTTCTTACACTGTGTAAGAGACCTTTTCGAATTGGGAGTAATTTTTATTCCAATCTATTCGTGGTTCCAAAGAAAGAGGGAACCATCTGACCAATTTTAGATCTCAAGAGTCTAAACAAATTTCTCAGAGTACCGTCCTTCAAGATTGAAACTATTCATTCTATTCTCCCATTGATCCAAGAGGGTCAATTTATGACAACAGTGGATTTAAAGGACACGTACTGGCATGTTCCCATTCACAAGAATCATCACAAGTTCCTAAGGTTTGCCTTTCTGGACAAACACTTCCAGTTTGTGGCTTTTCCTTTTGGATTTGCCACTGCTCCCAGAATTTTCACAAGGGTTCTGGGGTCGCTGTTGGTGGTGCTTCGGTTATGGGGCATTGCAGTGGCATCCTATCTGGACGACATCCTATTCCAGGCGCCATCCCTCCATCAAGCAAGATCCCACATGGACATGGTGCTATCCTTCCTACAATCTCACGGGTGCAAGGTAAATATGAAAGACAGTTTCCCTAGTCCCAATTAGAAGGGTAACTTTCTTGGGAACCATAATAGATTCCCTTATAATGAAGATTTTTCTGACAGAGGTCAGGAAATCAAAGATTATAGATACTTGTCGAGTCCTTCAGTCCACTCCTCGACCATCAGTGGTTCAGTGCAGTGGAACAGAGATTCTGCGGACTTGTCTCCTCGAATACTACTGGAGCAGGAGACAAGGGATTCTCTTCAATGGTGGTTGTCTCTGGATCATCTCTCCCAGGGAACCTACTTTCGCACACCATCTTGGGTAAATGAGACAACAGACGCCAGTCTTTTAGGGTGGGGAGCAGTCTGGGACTCCCTAAGGGCTCAGGGAGTTTGGACTTAGTCAGAGTCTGTCTTCCTATAAACATTCTGGAGCTGAGAGCGATCTTCAATGCTCTTCTGGCCTGGCCTCAGTTAGCCTCGGTCCAGTTTATCAGGTTCCAGTCGGACAACATAATGTCAGTGGCTTACATCAATCATCAGGAAGGAACGAGAAGTTCCTTAGCGATGACAGAGGTAACCAAAATAATTCAGTGGGCGGAGGCCCCTTCTTGCTGCCTATCGGCGATCCACATCACAGGGGTGGACTTTCAGTCTAGCATACCTATTCCTCTGTTTGCTTTTTTTCATTGCTCGAATCAAGCAGGAGTGGGCATCGGTGATCCTCATTGCACCAGCTTGGCTTCACAGGATTTGGTATGCAGATCTGGTGGACATGTCATCTCTGCCACCGTGGAGTCTTCCGTTGAGGAAGGACCTGTTAATTCAAGGGCACTTCCGTCACCCAAATCTAGTTTCTCTGAAGCTGACTGCTTGGAGATTGAATGCCTAATTTTATCCAAGCAGGGTTTTTTCTGAATTGGTCATTGAGACCATGATTCAGGCGCGTAAGCCTGTAACTAGAAGGATTTACTATAAGATATGGCGTAAATATCTATATTGGTGTGAGTCCAAAGGCTACTCATGGAGTAGAGTTAGGATTCCTAGAATTTTGTCTTTTCTTCAAGAGGGTTTGGAGAAAGGATTATAATCAAGTTCCCTACCGGGTCAAATCTCTGCCTTGTCTATTTGGTTACACAAACGTCTGGCAAATGTTCCAGATGTTCAATTATTTTGTCAGGCCTTGGTTAGGATCAGGCATGTGTTCAAACCAGTTACTCCTCCATGGAGTCTGAATTTAGTTCTTAAAGTTCTTCAAGGGGCTCTGTTTGAGCTTATGCATTTCTTAGATTTTAAACTATTATCTTGGAAAGTTTTATTTCTTGTTGCTATTTCTTCTACTCAAAGAGTATCAGAACTCTTGGCATTGCAGTATGAGTCCCCTTACCTTATTTTTTCATTCTGATAAGGTAGTTTTATGTACTAAATTAGGAATTCTTCCTAAGGTTGTTTCTAATAGGAACATTAATAAGGAGATTGTTGTTCCTTTCTTGTGTCCTAATCCTACCTCTCAGAAGGAATGGCTTCTGCACAATTTGGACGTGGTTTGTGCCTTAACGTTCTACCTGCAGGCGACTAAGGAGTTTCGACAGTATTCTGCCTTGTTTGTGGTTTTCTCCAGAAAATGGAAGGGACAGAAAGCTACGGCTACTTCTCTTTCTTTTTGGCTGAAGAGTATCATACATCTTGCATATGAGACTGCTGGTCAGCAGCCTCCTGAGAGAGTTACGGCTCATTCCACGATGGCTGTTGCTTCCTCATGGGCATTCAAAAATGAAGCTTCTGTGAAGCAGATTTGCAAGGCTAAAACTTGGTCCTCTCTTCACACTTTTTCAACTTTGACACTTTTGCCTCGGCTGAGGCCACTTTTGGGAGAAAGGTTCTTCAAGCAGTGGTGCCTTCCGTTTAGGTTCCCTGTCTTGTCCCTCCCGTATCATCTGTGTACTCTAGCTTGGGTATTGAATCCCATTAGTAATTAAAATGATCCGTGGACTCATTGTGTCATAAAAAAGAAAACAAAATGTATGCTTACCTGATAAATGTATTTCTTTTTTGACACGATGAGTCCACGGCCCGCCCTGTTCTTGTAAGGGAGGTTGTTATAAACTTCAGACACCTCTACACCTTGGTTTTTCCTTTCTATCCTTAACTTGGGTTGAATGACTGGAGTGGGAGGGAAGGAAGGAACTATTTAAAAGCTTTGCTGTGGTGCTCTTTGCCGCCTCCTGCTGACCAGGAGGTGAATATCCCATTAGTAATTAAGATGATCTGTGGACTCATCGTGTCAAAAAATAAATAATTTTATTTCAAGAAAGTGTAGAGCTTTTTTTGTCTAACTTAGCTCCTCCCTCCTTTTTAATCATCCAGTGAAAACATTTTAGGTGTGAGTGACAGCTCTCATTGGTCACTGCTTTGCCCTCCTGGTGTTACTTAATTTCCTTAAGATTATATTTATATATTTGGCAGTTATAAAATTATAATTAATATTGGCAGCGGTTATATAATATTAATAGTTTTTAATGAGGACATTCTAATGGTATTATTTGATTTTATATTTTATATATTGTATAAATTTGTTTTCATGTATTTTACTGCATTTCATAGATTTGAAAATGTAACTATCTATAACAGTTGCAATAAATGTATATCGTAATATTCCAAATTCTTACATCTTAATTTACAAACACTAATAGAATTCACTTGATTCCACATATATTTAGTTTAAAACAATTTTCCCATGGAGAGGCCTGATGACGTTAACTAATCAAATGCAAGATAATTTCAGTACTATTGGCAATCATAAATCTGATTAAAAAATCAAAATGGATAGGAAAAAACAGAATTTTTAGCTAGGTAGTTATTAAATAGTTAATAACTATTTAATAACTATTCTAACTAGCTAAAATAAATAGAAAGTTACCTGTAAAATTAATATAAATCCTAAAATAGCTACAATGTAATTATTAATTACATTGTAGCTATCTTAGGGTTTATTTTACAGGTAAGTATTTAGTTTTAAATAGGAATAATTTATTAAAGTGTAGTGTAGTGTTAGGTGTAATTGTAACTTAGGTTAGTTTTTATTTTACAGGTTAATTTCTCTTTATTTTAGCTAGGTAAGCTATTAAATAGTTAATAACTATTTAGTAGCTATTGTACCTAGTTAAAATAAATTGAAAGATGCCTGTAAAATAAAAATAAATCCTAACGGCTAGATTAAGAGTTTGACAGCCAAAGGGGTGCGTTAGCTACGCGTGCTTTTTTTCTCCCGCACCTTTTAAATACCGCTGGTATTTAGAGTTCACAGAATGGCTGGGTTTTCAGTGCGTTAGGCTCCAAAAAGGGAGCGTAGAGCATAATTTAACGCCACTGCAACTGTAGATACCAGCGGTGCTTACGGACGCGGCCAGCTTCAAAAACGTGCTCGTGCACGATATCCCCATAGAAAACAATGGGGCTGTTTGAGCTGAAAAAAACCCTAACACCTGCAAAAAAGCAGCGTTCAGCTCTTAACGCAGCCCCATTGTTTTCTATGGGGAAACACTTCCTTTGTCTGCACCTAACACTCTAACATGTACCCCGAGTCTAAACACCCCTAACCTTACACTTATTAACCCCTAATCTGCCGCCCCCGCTATCGCTGACACCTGCATATTATTATTAACCCCTAATCTGCCGCTCCCTACACCGCCGCAACATACATTATAGTTATGTACCCCTAATCTGCTGCCCCTAACACCGCCGACCCCTATATTATATTTATTAACCCCTAATCTGCCCCCCACAACGTCGCCGCCAGCTACCTACAATAATTAACCCCTAATTTGCCGATCGGAGATCACGCTACTATAATAAATGGATTAACCCCTAAAGCTAAGTCTAACCTTAACACTAACACCCCCCTAAGTTAAATATAATTTTTATCTAACGAAATAAATTAACTCTTATTAAATAAATTATTCCTATTTAAATCTAAATACTTACCTGTAAAATAAACCCTAATATAGCTACAATATAAATTATAATTATATTGTAGCTATTTTAGGATTAATATTTATTTTACAGGCAACTTTCTATTTACTTTAACCAGGTACAATAGCTATTGAATAGTTAATAACTATTTAATACCTACCTAGTTAAAATAATTACAAAATTACCTGTAAAATAAATCCTAACCTAAGTTACAATTAAAGCTAACACTACACTATCAATAAATTAATTAAATAAACTACCTACAATTATCTACAATTAAACCTATCACTACACTATCAATAAATAAATTAAATACAATTCCTACAAATAAATACAATTAAATAAACTAACTAAAGTACAAAAAAATAAAAAAGAACTAAGTTACAAAAAATAATTTTTTTTTACAAACATTAGAAAAAAATTACAACAATTTTAAACTAATTACACCTACTCTAAGCCCCCTAATAAAATAACAAAGACCCCCAAAATAAAAAAATGCCCTACCCTATTCTAAATTACAAAAGTTCAAAGCTCTTTTACCTTACCAGCCCTTAAAAGGGCCCTTTGCGGGGCATGCCCCAAAGAATTCAGCTCTTTTGCCTGTAAAAAAAAACATACAATACCCCCCCCCAACATTACAACCCACCACCCACATACCCCTAATCTAACCCAAACCCCCCTTAAATAAACCTAACACTAAGCCCCTGAAGATCTTCCTACCTTGTCTTCACCATGTCAGGTATCACCGATCGTTCCAGGCTCCGAAATCTTCATCCAAGCCCAAGCGGGGGCTAGACATCCATCATACGGCTGAAGTCTTCTATCAAGTGACGGCTGAAGAAGTCCATAAGAGGCTCCAAAGTCTTCATCCTATCCGGGAAGAAGAGTAGATCCGGACCGGCAACCATCTTCTTCCAAGCGGCATCTTCTATCTTCATCCAATGACGACCGGCTCCATCTTGAAGACCTCTACCGCGGACCCATCTTCTTCTTCCGACGACTTCCCGACGAATGACGGTTCCTTTAAGGGACGTCATCCAAGATGGCGTCCCTCGAATTCCAATTGGCTGATAGGATTCTATCAGCCAATCGGAATTAAGGTAGGAAAATCAGCCAATCAGATTGAACTTGATTCTGATTGGCTGATTCCATCAGCCAATCAGAATTTTCCTAACTTAATTCCGATTGGCTGATAGAATCCTATCAGCCAATCGGAATTCGAGGGACGCCATCTTGGATGACGTCCCTTAAAGGAACCGTCATTCGTCGGGAAGTCGTCGGAAGAAGAAGATGGGTCCGCGGTGGAGGTCTTCAAGATGGAGCCATCGGATGAAGATAGAAGATGCCACTTGGAAGAAGATGGTTGCCGGTCCGGATCTACTCTTCTTCCCGGATAGGATGAAGACTTTGGAGCCTCTTCTGGACTTCTTCAGCCGTCGCTTGATAGAAGGCTTCAGCCGGATGATGGATGTCTAGCCCCCGCTTGGGCTTGGATGAAGATTTCGGAGCCTGGAACGATCGGTGATACCTGGCATGGTGAAGACAAGGTAGGAAGATCTTCAGGGGCTTAGTGTTAGGTTTATTTAAGGGGGATTTGGGTTAGATTAGGGGTATGTGGGTGGTGGGTTGTAATGTTGGGGGGGGTATTGTATGTTTTTTTTTACAGGCAAAAGAGCTGAATTCTTTGGGGCATGCCCCGCAAAGGGCCCTTTTAAGGGCTGGTAAGGTAAAAGAGCTTTGAACTTTTGTAATTTATAATAGGGTAGGGCATTTTTTTATTTTGGGGGTCTTTGTTATTTTATTAGGGGGCTTAGAGTAGGTGTAATTAGTTTAAAATTGTTGTGATTTTTTTCTAATGTTTGTAAATATTTTTTTATTTTTTGTACTTTAGTTAGTTTATTTAATTGTATTTATTTGTAGGAATTGTATTTAATTTATTTATTGATAGTGTAGTGTTAGGTTTAATTGTAACTTAGGTTAGGATTTATTTTACAGGTAATTTTGTAATTATTTTAACTAGGTAGCTATTAAATAGTTATTAACTATTTAATAGCTATTGTACCTGGTTAAAATAATTACAAAGTTGCCTGTAAAATAAATATTAATCCTAAAATAGCTAAGATATAATTATAATTTATATTGTAGCTATATTAGGATTTATTTTACAGGTAAGTATTTAGATTTAAATAGGAATAATTTATTTAATAAGACTTAATTTATTTCGTTAGATAAAAATTATATTTAACTTAGGGGGGTGTTAGGGTTAGAATTAGCTTAAGGGGTTAAACAATTTATTAGAGTAGCGGTGAGCTCCGATCGGCAGATTAGGGGTTAATACTTGAAGTTAGCTGTCGGCGATGTTAGGGAGGGCAGATTAGGGGTTAATACTATTTATTATAGGGTTATTGAGGCGGGAGTGAGGCGGATTAGGGGTTAATACATTTATTATACTAGCGGTGAGCTCCGGTCGGCAGATTAGGGGTTAATTGTTGTGGGGGGCAGATTAGGGGTTAATAAATATAATATAGGGGTCGGCAGTGTTAGGGGCAGCAGATTAGGGGTACATAGGGATAACGTAGTTGGCGGCGGTGTACGGAGCGGCAGATTAGGGGTTAAAAAATTTAAATATAGTGGCGGCGATGTGGGGGGACCTCGGTTTAAGGGTACATAGGTAGTTTATGGGTGTTAGTGTACTTTAGAGCACAGTAGTTAAGAGCTTTATGAACCGGCGTTAGCCCAGAAAGCTCTTAACTACTGACTTTTTTCCGCGGCTGGAGTTTTGTCGTTAGATTTCTAACGCTCACTTCAGCCACGACTGTAAATACCAGCGTTAGAAAGATCCCATTGAAAAGATAGGATACGCAATTGACGTAAGGGGATCTGCGGTATGGAAAAGTCGCGGCTGGAAAGTGAGCGTTAGACCCTTTAATGACTGGCTCCAAATACCAGAGGGCGGTAAAAACCAGCGTTAGGAGCCTCTAACGCTGGTTTTGACGGCTACCGCCCAACTCTAAATCTAGGCCTAAGATAGCTACAATATAATTATTATTTATATTGTAACTATATTAGGGTTTATTTTAAAGGTAAGTATTTAGTTTTAAATAGGATTGAAACTATTCATTCTATTCTCCATTTGATCCAAGAGGGTCAATTTATGACAACTGGATTTAAAGGACATGTACTGGCATGTTCCCATTCACAAGAATCATCACAAGTTCCTAAGGTTTGCCTTTCTGGACAAACACTTCCAGTTTGTGGCTTTTCCTTTTGGATTTGCCACTGCTCCCAGAATTTTCACAAGGGTTCTGGGGTCGCTGTTGGCGGTGCTTCGGTTATGGGGCATTGCAGTGGCATCCTATCTGGACGACATCCAATTCCAGGCGCCATCCCTCCATCAAGCAAGATCCCACATGGACATGGTGCTATCCTTCCTACGATCTCACGGGTGCAAGGTAAATATGAAAGACAGTTTCCCTAGTCCCAATTAGAAGGGTAACTTTCTTGGGAACCATAATAGATTCCCTTATAATGAAGATTTTTCTGACAGAGGTCAGGAAATCAAAGATTATAGATACTTGTCGAGTCCTTCAGTCCACTCCTCGACCATCAGTGGTTCAGTGCAGTGGAACAGAGATTCTGCGGACTTGTCTCCTCGAATACTACTGGAGCAGGAGACAAGGGATTCTCTTCAATGGTGGTTGTCTCTGGATCATCTCTCCCAGGGAACCTGCTTTCGCACACCATCTTGGGTAAATGAGACAACAGACGCCAGTCTTTTAGGGTGGGGAGCAGTCTGGGACTCCCTAAGGGCTCAGGGAGTTTGGACTTAGTCAGAGTCTGTTCTTCCTATAAACATTCTGGAGCTGAGAGCGATCTTCAATGCTCTTCTGGCCTGGCCTCAGTTAGCCTCGGTCCAGTTTATCAGGTTCCAGTCGGACAACATAATGTCAGTGGCTTACATCAATCATCAGGAAGGAACGAGAAGTTCCTTAGCGATGACAGAGGTAACCAAAATAATTCAGTGGGCGGAGGCCCCTTCTTGCTGCCTATCGGCGATCCACATCACAGGGGTGGACTTTCAGTCTAGCATACCTATTCCTCTGTTTGCTTTTTTTCATTGCTCGAATCAAGCAGGAGGGGGCATTGGTGATCCTCATTGCACCAGCTTGGCTTCACAGGATTTGGTATGCAGATCTGGTGGACATGTCATCTCTGCCACCGTGGAGTCTTCCGTTGAGGAAGGACCTGTTAATTCAAGGGCACTTCCATCACCCAAAGCTAGTTTCTCTGAAGCTGACTGCTTGGAGATTGAATGCCTAATTTTATCCAAGCAGGGTTCTTTCTGAATCGGTCATTGAGACCATGATTCAGGCGCGTAAGCCTGTAACTAGAAGGATTTACTATAAGATATGGCGTAAATATCTATATTGGTGTGAGTCCAAAGGCTACTCATGGAGTAGAGTTAGGATTCCTAGAATTTTGTCTTTTCTTCAAGAGGGTTTGGAGAAAGGATTATCATCAAGTTCCCTACCGGGTCAAATCTCTGCCTTGTCTATTTGGTTACACAAACGTCTGGCAAATGTTCCAGATGTTCAATTATTTTGTCAGGCCTTGGTTAGGATCAGGCATGTGTTCAAACCAGTTACTCCTCCATGGAGTCTGAATTTAGTTCTTAAAGTTCTTCAAGGGGCTCTGTTTGAGCTTATGCATTTTTAGATTTTAAACTGTTATCTTGGAAAGTTTTATTTCTTGTTGCTATTTCTTCTACTCAAAGAGTGTCAGAACTCTTGGCATTGCAGTATGAGTCCCCTTACCTTATTTTTTCATTCTGATAAGGTAGTTTTATGTACTAAATTAGGATTTCTTCCTAAGGTTGTTTCTAATAGGAACATTAATAAGGAGATTGTTGTTCCTTTCTTGTGTCCTAATCCTACCTCTCAGAAGGAATGGCTTCTGCACAATTTGGACGTGGTTTGTGCCTTAAAGTTCTACCTGCAGGCGACTAAGGAGTTTCGACAGTATTCTGCCTTGTTTGTGGTTTTCTCCAGAAAATGGAAGGGACAGAAAGCTACGGCTACTTCTCTTTCTTTTTGGCTGAAGAGTATCATACATCTTGCATATGAGACTGCTGGTCAGCAGCCTCCTGAGAGAGTTACGGCTCATTCCACGATGGCTGTTGCTTCCTCATGGGCATTCAAAAATGAAGCTTCTGTGAAGCAGATTTGCAAGGCTAAAACTTGGTCCTCTCTTCACACTTTTTCAACTTTGACACTTTTGCCTCGGCTGAGGCCACTTTTGGGAGAAAGGTTCTTCAAGCAGTGGTGCCTTCCGTTTAGGTTCCCTGTCTTGTCCCTCCCGTATCATCTGTGTACTCTAGCTTGGGTATTGAATCCTATTAGTAATTAAAATGATCCGTGGACTCATTGTGTCATAAAAAAGAAAACAAAATGTATGCTTACCTGATAAATGTATTTCTTTTTTGACACGATGAGTCCACGGCCCGCCCTGTTCTTGTAAGGGAGGTTGTTATAAACTTCAGACACCTCTACACCTTGGTTTTTCCTTTCTATCCTTAACTTGGGTTGAATGACTGGAGTGGGAGGGAAGGAAGGAACTATTTAAAAGCTCTGCTGTGGTGCTCTTTGCCGCCTCCTGCTGACCAGGAGGTGAATATCCCATTAGTAATTAAGATGATCTGTGGACTCATCGTGTCAAAAAATAAATAATTTTATTTCAAGAAAGTATAGAGCTTTTTTTGTCTAACTTAGCTCCTCCCTCCTTTTTAATCATCCAGTGAAAACATTTTAGGTGTGAGTGACAGCTCTCATTGGTCACTGCTTTGCCCTCCTGGTGTTACTTAATTTCCTTAAGATTATATTTATATATTTGGCAGTTATAAAATTATAATTAATATTGGCAGCGGTTATATAATATTAATAGTTTTTAATGAGGACATTCTAATGGTATTATTTGATTTTATATTTTATATATTGTATAAATTTGTTTTCATGTATTTTACTGCATTTCATAGATTTGAAAATGTAACTATCTATAACAGTTGCAATAAATGTATATCGTAATATTCCAAATTCTTACATCTTAATTTACAAACACTAATAGAATTCACTTGATTCCACATATATTTAGTTTAAAACAATTTTCACATGGAGAGGCCTGATGACGTTAACTAATCAAACGCAAGATAATTTCAGTACTATTGGCAATCATAAATCTGATAAAAAATCAAAATGGATAGGAAAAAACAGAATTTATGCTTACCTGATAAATTTCTTTCTCTTGCGATGTATCGAGTCCACGGATTCATCCAATACTTGTGGGATATTCTCCTTCCCAACAGGAAGTGGCAAAGAGAGCACCCACAGCAGAGCTGTCTATATAGCTCCTCAACTAACTCCACCCCCCAGTCATTCGACCGAAGGCTAGGAAGAAAAAGGAGAAACTATAGGGTGCAGAGGTGACTGAAGTTTTATAATAAAAAATACTTCCTGTCTAAAATAGACAGGGTGGGCCATGGACTCGATACATCGCAAGAGAAAGAAATTTATCAGGTAAGCATAAATTATGTTTTCTCTTGCAAGATGTATCGAGTCCATGGATTCATCCAATAATTGTGGGATACCAATACCAAAGCTTTAGGACACGGATGAAGGGAGGGACAAGACAGGTACCTAAACGGAAGGCACCACTGCTTATAGAACCTTTCTCCCAAAAATAGCCTCCGAAGAAGCAAAAGTATCAAATTTGGAAAATTTGGAAAAAGTATGAAGCGAAGACCAAGTCGCTGCCTTACAAATCTGTTCAACAGAAGCTTCATTTTTAAAAGCCCATGTGGAAGCCACCGCTCTAGTAGAGTGAGCAGTAATCCTTTCAGGAGGCTGCTGGCCAGCAGTCTCATAAGAGAAACGGATGATGCTTTTCAGCCAAAAAGAAAGAGAGGTTGCCATAGCCTTTTCTCCACTTTCCAGAATAGACAACAAACAATGAAGATGTTTGACGGAAATCTTTAGTTGCTTGTAAGTAGAACTTTGAAGCACGAACCACATCTAGGTTGTTCAACAGACGTTCCTTCTTGGAAGAAGGATTAGGACACAGAGAAGGAACAACAATTTCCTGATTGATATTCCTATTAGAAACAACCTTAGGAAGAAATCCAGGTTTGGTACGCAAAACCACCTTATCCGCATGGAAAACAAGGTAAGGTGAGTCACACTGTAAAGCAGATAACTCAGAAACTCTTCGAGCCGAAGAGATAGCTACTAAAAACAGAACTTTCCAAGATAAGAGCTTAATATCTATGGTATGCATAGGTTCAAACGGAACCCCTTGAATAACTTTAAGAACCAAATTTAAACTCCATGGCAGAGCAACAGGTTTAAACACAGGCTTGATTCTAACTAAAGCCTGACAAAACGCCTGAACGTCTGGAACATCCGCCAGGCGCTTGTGTAAAAGGAAAGACAAAGCAGATATTTGTCCCTTTAAGGAACTAGCTGATAATCCCTTCTCCAATCCTTCTTGGAGAAAAGATAAAAGCCTAGGAATCCTGATCTTACTCCATGAGTAACCCTTGGAATTACACCAGTAAAGATATTTATGCCATATCTTATGATAGATTTTTCTGGTGACAGGCTTTCGAGCCTGAATCAAGGTATCAATGACCGATTCAGAGAAACCATGCTTTGCTAAAATCAAGCGTTCAATCTCTAAGCAGTCAGATGCAGAGAAAGTAGGTTTGGATGCTTGAATGGACCTTGAATCAGAAGGTCCTGCCTCAGCTGCAGAGTCCATGGTGGGACGGATGACATGTCCACCAGGTCTGCATACCAAGTACTGCGTGGCCACGCAGGTGCTATCAAAATCACCAAAGCTCACTCCTGCTTGATTCTGGCAATCAGACGAGGAAGGAGAGGGAATGGTAGAAACACATAGGCCAGGTTGAAGGACCAGGGCACTGCTAGAGCATCTATCAGCACTGCCTGGGGATCCCTTGACCTGGACCCATAACAAGGAAGCTTGGCGGTCTGACGAGACACCATCAGATCCATTTCTGGTGTGTCCCATAGCCGAATCAGTTGGGCAAACACCTCTTGATGGAGCTCCCACTCCCCCGGATGAAAAGTCTGACGACTTAGGTAATCCGCCTCGCAGTTCTCTAACCCTGGGATATGGATTGCTGAAAGATGGCAAGAGTGAGTCTCTGCCCATCGGATTATTTTGGAAACCTCTATCATCGCTAGAGAACTCCTTGTTCCCCCCTGATGATTGATATAAGCTACAGTCGTGATGTTGTCCGACTGAAATCTGATTAATTTGGCCGCAGCCAGTTGAGGCCACGCCTGAAGCGCATTGAATATCGCTCTCAGTTCCAGAATGTTTATCAGGAGGAGAGTGTCCTCCTGAGACCATAACCTCTGAGATTTCAGGGAGTTCCAGACTGCACCCCAGCCCAGCAGGCTGGCATCTGTCGTAACTATGACCCACTCTGGTCTGCGGAAACACATTCCCCGAAACAGGTGAACCTGTGATAACCACCAGAGAAGAGAATCTCTGGTCTCCTGATCCAGATCTATCTGAGGAGATAAATCTGCATAATCCCCATTCCACTGTTCGAGCATGCATAGTTGCAGTGGTCTGAGGTGTAAGCGAGCAAACGGAACTATGTCCATTGCTGCTACCATTAGTCCGATTACCTCCATACACTAAGCCACTGATGGCCGAGGAATGGAATGAAGAGCTCAGCAGGTGTTTACGAGTTTGAATTTCCTGACCTCCGTCAGAAATATTTTCATTTCTACCAAGTCTATCAGAGTTCCTAGGAAGGAAACTCTTGTGAGAGGTAAGAGAGAACTCTTTTTTATGTTCACCTTCCACCCATGAGATCTCAGAAAAGCCAACACGATGTCGGTGTGAGACTTGGCTAGTTGGAAAGTTGACGCTTGAATTAAGATGTCGTCTAGATAAGGCACCACTGCTATGCCCCACTGTCTTAGAACCGCTAGAAGGGACCCTAGCACTTTTGTGAAAATTCTGGGATTCGTGGCCAACCCGAAGAGAAGGGCCACAAACTGGTAATGTCTGTCCAGAAAGGCGAAACTGAGAAATCTGTGATGATCTCTGTGGATAGGGATGTGTAGATACGCATCCTTTAAGTCCACATTGGTCATATATTGACCCTCCTGGATCAGTGGCAGAATAGTCCGAATAGTCTCCATCTTGAAAGACGGGACTCTGAGGAATTTGTTTAGGATCTTGAGATCCAAGATTGGTCTGAAAGTTCCTTCTTTTTTGGGAACCACAAACAGGTTGGAGTAAAACCCTTGCCCCTGTTCCGCTCTTGGAACTGGATGAATCACTCCCATGGTATGTATGTCTTCTACACAGCATAAGAACGCCTCTCTTTTTGTCTGGTTTGCAGACAATTGAAAAATGTGAAATCTCCCCCTGGGGGGGGGAATCTTTGAAGTCCAGAAGATATCCCCGGGAAACAATTTCTAAAGCCCAGGAATCGTGAACATCTCTTGCCCAAGCCTGAGTGAAGAGAGTCTGCCCCCTACTACATCCGGTCCCGGATCGGGGGCTACCCCTTCATGTTGTCTTGGAGGCAGCTGCAGGCTTCTTGGCCTGTTTACCCTTGTTCCAAGCCTGGTTAGGTCTCCAGACTGACTTGGATTGAGCAAAATTCCCCTCTTGCTTTGCAGCAGGGGAAGCTGAAGCGGGACCACTCTTGAGTTTCGAAAGGAACGAAAATTGTTTTGTTTGGTCTTTATTTTATGTGTTTTATCCTGATAGAGGGTATGGCCCTTCCCTCCAGTGATGTCTGAAATAATTTCCTTCAGTTCAGGCCCGAATAGGCTCTTTCCTTTGAAAGGGATGGTCAAAAGCTTTGATTTTGATGACACATCAGCTGACCAGGACTTAAGCCATAACGCTCTACGCGCTAAAATGGCAAAACCTGAATTTTTTGCCGCTAATTTAGCCAGTTGAAAAGCGGCATCTGTAATGAAATAATTAGCCAGCTTAAGAGCCTTAATTCTATCCAGAATATCATCTAATGGGGTCTCCCCCTGGAGAGCCTCTTCTAGAGCCTCGAACCAAAAAGCAGCTGCAGTAGTTACAGGAACAATTCATGCAATAGGTTGGAGAAGAAAACCTTGATGAACAAAATTTTTCTTTAGGAGACCCTCTAATTTTTTATCCATAGGATCTTTTAAAGAACAACTGTCTTCAATAGGTATAGTTGTACGCTTAGCTAGTGTAGAAATAGCTCCCTCCACCTTAGAGACTGTCTGCCACGAGTCCCGCATGGTGTCAGATATGGGAAACATTTTCTTAAAAATAGGAGGGGGAGCGAACGGTATACCTGGTCTATCCCACTCCTTAGAAACAATATCCGCAATCCTCTTAGGGACCGGAAAAACATCAGTGTAAACAGGACCCTCTAAGTATTTGTAAATTTTACACAATTTCTCTGGAACCACAATAGGGTCACAATCATCCAGAGTCGCCAATACCTCCCTGAGCAACAAGCGGAGGTGTTCTAGCTTGAATTTAAAGGCCGTCATATCAGAGTCTGTCTGAGGGAACGTCTTTCCTGAATCAGAAATCTCTCCCTCAGACAGCAAATCCCTCATCCCTACCTCAGAACATTGTGAGGGAATATCGGATACGGCTACTAAAGCATCAGAAAGCTCAGCATTTGTTCTTAACCCAGAGCTATCACACTTCCCTTGCAACCCAGGCAGTTTAGATAAAACCTCTGTGAGGGTAGAATTCATAACTGCTGCCATGTCTTGTAAGGTAAATGAAGTAGACGGACTAGAGGTACTTGGCGTCGCTTGTGCGGGCGTTACTGGTTGTGACACTTGGGGAGAACTAGATGGCATAACCTCATTTCTTTATGTCTGAGAATCCTCTAGCGCTACATTTTTCAGTGCTACAATATGCTCTTTAAAATTTATAGACATATCAGTACAAGTGGGACACATTCTAAGAGGGGGTTCCCCAATGGCTTCTAAACATATTGAACAAGGAGTTTCCTTGATGTCAGACATGTTTAACGGGCTAGTAATGAGACAAGCAAGCTTGGAAAACACTTTATTCAATGTAAAACAACAATTTAAAAAAAACGGTACTGTGCCTTTAAGAGAAAAAAACATGTACACATTCTGCAAAACTGCTTAAAAATGCAACAAATCCTTCAAATTTTTTACAGTATATGATGTAGTAAGCCTTAGTAAGGTTGCACCACTAGTAAAAAATGAAATTAACCCCTTAATAACAAAACCGGATTGACAAGAGTCAACAAAACGGAAAATACACAGTCAGCACCTTGCCACAGCTCTGCCGTGGCGCCTACCTGCCCTTAGGGGTTGAATTTGAGGGAATAAAGCTTCGTTTTGGCCCCAAAATCGAGTCAGGACCCTCCTGTGTTGCAGCTTGCTGTCCAGAATGAAAAACAACTGCGCATCTAAGGCGCGAAATTAGGCCCCACCCACCTCATACTCAATGTCTGTTGGGCCTTAAAGTAACACCTCAAGTGTTTCAAACAGCCATGTGGTATGTAAACCTCAAAATAAGCCTAATGAACCCTCTAAATAAAAAGTCCCAAAAACGTTTTACAATATTTCTCAAAAAAACGTTTGCTCTATTATATATGTGTCAACCAGCAAAGTAACTTAGCCCTTATGCAAGCTTGTAATACTACCATAAGTCTTTGATTACAGCTTACCCTTTCCCTCATGGGGATAATGTATGTCAGCCCTTTTCTTGAAAGATCACAGTCTTTCTAGAAAAAAATGACTGAACATACCTCAGTGCAGCATAGCCTGCAAACCGTTCCTCAACTGAAGTTTCCTGTACTCCTCAGCCTCTGTGGGAGCAGCAGTGGATCTTAGTTACAAATGCTAAGATCATTATCCTCCAGGCAGAAATCTTCATCTTTTTTCTGCTTGAGAGTAAATAGTACACACCGGTACCATTTAAAATAACAAACTCTTGCTTGAAGAAAATAAAACTAATATTTTGTCACCACAATCACATTACCCTTCCTTATTGCTTAGAGCCGGCAAAGAGAATGACTGGGGGGTGGAGTTAGGGGAGGAGCTATATAGACAGCTCTGCTGTGGTGCTCTCTTTGCCACTTCCTGTTGGGAAGGAGAATATCCCACAAGTATTGGATGAATCAGTGGACTCGATACATCTTGCAAGAGAAAAATAAGTATTTCTTTTATATATAATTTATACATTATTATAATTATATTCTCTGTGAAAAAAATTAATTATTTTTCTCAAAGTATTGATGGCTAGAATTTTTTAAAGGGATATGAAACCCAATTTTTTTCTTTCATAATTCAGAAAGAGCAGGCAATTTTAAGCAACTGAACAATGAAACAAAAAAAAATTGGGTTTCATATCCCTTTTAGCGTAGTTTTTCATAGTTTTATTCACAATAAAATGTATCAAAATGTAAATTTGGAACAGATTAAATAACATTGTTGTATGTGGACTACAAGCTCATGTAATGAACTCTTTCCACCTTTCATGGGGTGTTGTCTCTCACCCAATTGATATCTAGGATTGATTCGGCTTCTTTCACGGCTTAAGCAGGGGTCCCCTTTTTCTTTTACAGATACTTTCTCCATCATGCTTTATAATCCTCCTATAAGGTAAGTAATCCGTGGTAAAGTGGAATATCATTCCTAGATTGCAATGAAATAAGCTCCCCTGCTAGAAACTCCAAATTATTCAAAGTCCAATGTACGAGAAACGTAGGGTAGTCAAGCTCCAAGTCTACAGACACATCCAAGTTAGGCGCCGTATTGCAATGCGCTTCTTTTGTCATTTATTACAACATTGCTATTAATCTTAGTTTGATTATTTGTTGCTTAGTATCTCTTTGTACTAAAGCACATAAAGATTATTTCTACTATGAACAAAACCTTCTTTAGTTCCTATCATAGATATTCTGATTGTTTTGCATCTAATGACTTAGCCTTATCAGGCCTACACCATGCGCTGTATTGATTCTATGACACTTTTTTCTTTTTTCAGAAGACTGTAAAGTTTTATTAAAATTCTTAAATCTTAGAATTTTGTAGTATACAAATAGTGCAAATGTATTTGAATTACAATACTTTAAACAAATGACACTGATATTTTCAATATGTCTCTGTAATAACAAAGTCCATAACTCAATTCACAATGACTCAACAGATAAAAAAACAATTTTTTCAAAAGATCTATTAACAGTAAAAAAATGGTTAATTAATCTACTACAAAGCTCAAATTCCAGCTGCCTACGTGGATAACTAAATTAACCTTTTGGCCTTAAAGGGACACTGAACCCAATCTTTTTTCTTCGTGATTCAGATAGAGCATGCAGTTTTAAGCAACTTTCTAATTTACTCCTATTATCAAATTATCTTCATTATCTTGGTATCTTTATTTGAAAAGCAAAAATGTAAGTTTAGATGCCGGACCATTTTTGGTGAATAACCTGGGTTGTTCTTGCTGATTGATGGATAAATTTAACCCACCAATAAACAAGTGCGGTCCGGGATCTGAACCAAAAATTGGCTGCCTCCTTAGCTTAGATGTCTTCTTTTTCAATCTTTTTTCAGTCTTCATCCAGCCGGCGCGGAGCGGGTCCATCCTGAGGACATCCGGCGCCGAACGTCCTCTTCATACGGTCTCCGCCGTAAACTGGAACTTCAATGTAAGTGACATCATCCAAGATGGCGTCCCTTGCATTCCTATTGGCTGAAAGATTTGAATCAGCCAATAGGAATTAGGGCTGCTAAAATTCTATTGGTTATTCAAATCATCCAATAGGATTTAGGCAGCTCTCATTCTATTGGCTAATTCAAATTATGCAATAGAATGAGAGCTTCTTAAATCGGATGTCTTCAGGATGGACACGCTCTGGCTGGATGAAGATCGAAGAGGCCGCCTGGATGAAGACTTCTTGCCGCATGGATGAGGACTTCGCCAGCTGGATGAAGATAGAAGAGGCTGCCTGGATGAAGACTCCTTGCCGCATGGATAAGGACTTCGCCGGCTGGATGGATCCTTCAAGCGGGACTTCAACAACTGTAAGTGGATCGTCTTGGGGTTAGTGTTAGGTTTTTTTGGGTGGGGTTTTTTTTTCCCCATTTTTTCTCTCTCATGATTCAGATCATATGATTTTTATTTATTTTTTTGCATTTTCAAAAGAGCTTTATTATAATATATAAGGTTTCACATCATAATTAAAAATGAAATGACATCCATCATTATTGACATATGAATGTTTGATATGGGAAACAATATATTAATCGTTAACAATTGCTATTCATATAATAGTGTACCAGTATAGACTGTTATGAATCTGAATGTTAGACATCTTGTTTTTTCTGCTTTTCTTTTATAAAGGCCCTTTTGGTTCCTGTAACTCTATATAATACTGATGGTTGTGGGGTTATTTTATACATATATATATATAAAATTTTACCCCTGTGCCACCCTATACGTATTAGAGTTCTGTCAGGTAGTAATTCTGCTGCACACACATAAAAAGAAGGCATATTATAATAGGTTTTCCTCAATGATATGGCAGTCTCAGCTATGTGACGTTTTAGTTATAAAAACAGACAATATAAGGTTACCCAGTTTCTGTAGCCAATATCTAATCTCTAGCATATCTGTGGGGGAAAGGTTATAGAAGATTATACATTTACGTGTACTAGCTTTTCCAGTCTGTCATTTCCCCTTAATTCCATTCTATTAAAGGACTTGTCTTGCTATTTTTCTCAGCAGCTCCGGCCGCAAGCCGCCTGAGGGTAATCAATTACTGAAAATGGGATCAGATGGGATAAACATGTTGCACTAACCATCACTTCAGAACATATTGTCACAAGTAAACTCATGAGAATATATAAACTCAACTGCCTTAATTAGAAATTAAAGACGAAACAAAACTCTATTTTATAGTAAACTAACAAGTGCCTTTCTCCAATAGCATCTATTCAGGGTATACAGTAAAATTAACAGAGATCATTTGTAGTTCTCAACCTCCCACGTCCGTTGGTACCAGAGAGCTTTGTACGGGAGAAATCAATGCAAAATCTCCAGAAAACCTGCCAGGGTCAAATATGAGTCTTACAGGATCCATACTTGAAATTGTGTAAGGCGAGCTTGTATACATTGTGGGCCATATACGGCCTGTCAACCCGCCCAAGACCTGGAGCTTTAGCACAAATGTCTCATGGCAAACTTTTATCAGAGAGCTACTGCCATTGTCGCATACCTCTTTCCAGAATCCCCCCATGAGCCCCTTCGGAGGCATGCCTTTCGCTGAGGAGTTGTATGTGCACGCTTGATGGCGTGATGCAGATGAAGGTCTGGGGGAAAAGCCCGTAGGTGCATGTGGCGCCCGTTTCTGTATTACAGTTTCTGGTTCTCTGCGATTCATTATCTGTTACCGCCATTTTCCCTGTTGCTTTGACATAATCTTAGGTGCTAACAGCAAAGGTTTTCTCATCAGGCACCTGCAGGTTGTCAATTGCACCGATCCTATGTATCAAGAAATCGTAAGGAGCTCTTTCAATCAGTGACTCCATGAGTTTTTCAAGTTTTAAGTAATGCAGGCTAAAGTGTGCTGTTGCTTCTCCATTTTCTGTGGCAGCCATTTTACTGTGTATTTGTACACCTCTTGATAATTCTGCGTTTTCCGAGAATATTGTCTGCCTGAAACTTAAAGACTCTCCGTATGCACAGCAGTTATATGGATGTTGGCACAAAGTTATTATGGTAACCAGTGTAGACGAGTACCCTCAGATATCTGAGGGGGGTGGCGCTGCCTATCTGCGAGCCGCTGCTTTAGGCCTGCTTCAATAATATAGTAAAACTGGGTTCTGATAACCAGGGTAGATAAGTATAAGTTGATTGATGTTGTTTCACTATAGATTCTCTCATATAATCAGCGGATTATTAAGTGATCAGCAGGAGCACAGGAAAGATTGTGGCTCGCCCCCTGGGTGTTTTTTTTTTTTAGTTTAGGGTCTGGGCAGTAAAAGAGCTAAATGCCCTTTTATTTGGGGGGGGGGGGTTAGTTGTGGGGGTGGTGGGTTTTACTGTTGGGGTGGTGTTTGTATTTTTTTACAGGTAAAAGAGCTGATATATTTGGGGCAATGCCCCACAAAAGGCCCATTTAAGGGCCATTGGTAGTTTATTGTAGGCTAGGTTTTTTTATTTTGGGTGGGCTTTTTATTTTGATAGGGATAGGTAGTTAGTAAATAGTTAATAACTATTTACTAACTAGTCTACCTAGTAAAAATAAATACACACTTACCTGTGAAATAAAAATAAAACCTAAGCTAGCTACAATGTAACTATTAGTTATATTGTAGCTAGCTTAGGTTTTATTTCACAGGTAAGTATGTATTTAGTTTTAAATAGGAATTATTTAGTTAATAATTGTAAATTTAATTTAGATCTAATTTAATTATGTTAAAGTTAGTGGGGGTTTGGTTTAGGGTTAGGTTTAGTGGTTAATATAGTTTAATTTAGCTTGTTGCGATGTGGGGGGGGCTGGCGGTTTAGGGGTTAATAGGTTTATTTAGTTAATAAGTGTAAATTTAATTTAGCTATATTTGTATTATGTTAAAGTTAGGGGGGGTTAGGGTTACATTAGGGTTAGGGTTAGGTTTAGGAGTTAATATAGTTTAATTTAGCTTGTTGCGATGTGGGGCTGGCGGTTTAGGGGTTAATAAATGTAGTATAGTGGCGGCGATATCGGGAGCGGCAGATTAGGGGTTAATAATTTTATTTAGGTAGCAGCGATATCAGGAGCGGCAGGTGTCAGTGATGTCAGGGGCAGCAGATTAGGGATGTTTAGACATAGGGTTTATTTTAGTGTGTTAGGTTTAAACTGTATTTTAATTTCCCCAATGGGGCTGCGTTACGGAACTTTTGTTTCCGCGATCGCAGGTGTTAGTTTTTTTTTTTAAGGCTCTCCCCATTGATGTCTATGGGGAAATCGTGCACAATCACGTCTCAGCAGCGCTCTGATTGTGTGAGGTATGGAGCTCAACGCAACCATATCGCACGCAAAAGGTGTATGTTTGAGAACTTGTAATAGCAGCGCTATAGAAAATTAAATAACGTAACTTTTTTGCGTTTGTTAATTTCTCTAAAACCCTCAAAACTCGTAATCTAGCTGAATGATAGTAACTCCCCCTGAGCTATTGCTTACATTCTGGCAGTGCTTATATGGCTTTTAACCACATAAAATAAGTTAAATAATGACAGCCGGTATAAAACAAAGGCTGTGTGAAACGGCAGCTATCTCATTACGTCAGTTAATAGATGCACTCTTCATTATGCATGTAATTGAAATGTGAAACAATGTAGTCAATGTTAATAGAGATACAACAATAAGGCAAATGTAGCAAGTAATGTAGTGGTTTCACGTGTAAAGATATAAACTACAAATATCTTATATAATAAAACGAGCTATCTTATATATAAAGGATATGGAGTCAGAGGTAAGAGGTAAAATATAACTTTTAATAAAAATAAGTGTTGTTATAATAAAACATTGATAAAATTGAACATAGAAAATAGACTGATTACACCAGACACTGCTGAATTTTTATAATACAAAATGAAGATTGGCCAATCTTATAAAAATGATGAAAATGAGAAAATGAAAAAATGAGTCCCAAGAAAAACAAATCCCAAATGATATGTGAAGATCAGGAACTAGAGAACGTAAGTATAGTCTGAATCCTAGGTGAAAAAGTTGATGAGATATCCAAGATACAGCAGTTAATGTTCGATGAAAATCCAATGCAAGAAACCTGCAGGGAAAGAGAAGAATAAGTGCTGCACATAACAAGCGCAATAAGGAAATGTATTTG